>NW_015386805.1:181855-209753 GCF_001527695.2 Protobothrops mucrosquamatus
GGGTTTCCAAATGGCTGGTAGGCGGGAGGTATCATCTCGTTTATTCATGCTGTGTGGGCGTTTTTCTATCTCGATGGCTTCTCTGATTATTCTGTTGTTAAAGTGTTCAGTTTTGGCAATAGTTCTGGTCTTTTTAAAGTCAATTTTATGTCCTGTGGCTTTAAGGTGTTGGACCAGGGAAGAGGTTGGTTCCTCTTTTATATATATATTTGTTTTCGTAGATTTTCACGGGTACGGGTATGCAGGTCTTGGTGTATTCGGGTCTTTTCCCGTGTAAGATTGAGAGTATCTTGGCGACGTTTCGACGAGGTCCCACTCGTCATCTTCAGGCTGGAGTCTTCGGCTTCAGGCTGGAGTCTTCAGCTTCTGTGTGAGCAAAGTGTGATCGGAGCTGCCGTCTCTCTATAAATACTGGTGGGGGTGGGTGGAGTGCTGGCTTAGTTGCTGTAGGTGGATTGGTTGGCTGTGTGGGAGCCATTGTTTGTGGAATGTTTGGCTGTTTTGTAACATCCTGAGTAGTTGAGGTGCTGGCTGTGTGACCATTAGTCTTTTGTGTTATAACGACCTAGGTAATGGGTTGTGTGATTACATCCTGAGATCTAGTTTCTTGCTAACCTAGTTTCTTACTCATTGACCGTGTGATAGGGCCATTTGTCCTGACTGACCGTAATTGCCTTAATTGTTCCGCCTCCCCTTGTTTGCACTCCAGTTCCACAACATCTCTCCCTCCCCTCCTTGTCCGTCTTCTCCTTCCTGGTGTTGTTGCCATATGCCTTCTAGCCGCTCCCCCACACTCACTTTGGGTGGCGGGTCCGGATCCGGTATCCCAGGTGCTCTTTCGCTGCAGTTCCCCTCTCTTCCATTCCACTTATCTGCCTGTTGCTCCTGTCTTCCACTGTTTATCATCATGAGTCCTATTTCCTCCAATTTCCCCTCATGTCCAGGTGTGTGTGCATGCAACCCTGCCCCATCCCTCCATCCCATCTGTCTGCAATCAGCTGGGCTGTCTGCCAGCTCGCTTCTGAATTCACTTCCTCTCATCCTTGCCAATCCTATCCTTGCATGCACACATACCCGGACAATTAAGGCAATTACGGTCAGTCAGGATGAATGGCCCTATCACACGGTCAATGAGTAAGAAACTAGGTTAGCAAGGTTTATAAGAGAACTCCCCACCCCCAACGCTTCACTCTGAAGATGCTGACAATGGAGCAGTGAAAGCTAAGTTTAGTTATTGCTCTAATAGATATAACACTCCAAGTTGGGCCAGGGTAAATAGTGTCCTATGAGGGACACAGAATATTGAAGAAATAACTAAGAACAGTCTAGGGACAGAAGGCAGTTGTGCTATAGAAGGTGTGAGAAATGTTGGCTTTATCATTCTGAACATCCCAAATTCTCTATTTTGGTTCAAGTTTTTTCAAGGCCCAGAGCAGATAATGCTGGCAAGGAAAGACTGCAGTATGCCAAATCATACTTAATTTGTCTTTTTAGGGTGGAGGAGAACCTGTGTAGCAAGAGTGGAAAACCCACGGAAGTTCCCCAATAGACTTGCTTCAGCCAAAATCTAAGATGATAACGTCTTAATCAAATCCCAAGGAAAATGCAATCTAGTTCAGTAGTATTAGATTTTTAGAGACTGAATAAAGGACTTATAAGAAGATTTTTTTAAAAAGATTGAATTGTTCCTAAGATAAAAATCTCGATATAGATACACAAATGAGCACCATATAGCATCAGAAACAGAACTTTAGGTTTAAAATAGTTTAATGGCTGCTAGGACATAATTATTTCCAGATTGATTTGCAGGTTGCTCTCTTGCTTAAATAGATCAGCAGATAATGATTTGAAAATGGATACTTAGATATTTAAAGGATTTATTTATTTACTTAATGCCTTCATGTCAGTCTTGATTTCTGGACGTTGTGGACAGGTCCAGACAGTTTTCTTAGGCGAGATTTCCAGAACAACTGTTTCCTCCAGCTGCCCAGTGGGGGAGCCCAAAAAGTGCTAGCAAGTGAGCATCCTCCTTTTCCTCTTACTGTGTTTAGTTTCTAGCAACTGGCTACTGTGCAAGGAAAATAACAGAGCCACTCTCAAAACAGTTGAAGAGGATGAGGATTGTGGAAAGCTATCATAATACCTACACTGCAGAAGGAAAGGAAGAAGCCCCAAGATCCAGGATTTGGGACTGGGCAGGAGTTCCTTTAATCGGAAACCACTCGCTCTCAGCTACAGAGGAAATACTGCAAAGCTAGTCTGTTTCTGATGGAAGACGAGCCAAGCTAATGATTATATTGTGGTGGATGGGTAGGAAACATATATGGAATGAATGCAAGAAATTTTAGTCAGCTGTTTAATTCTTCCCTTTCTCCATTGTTGGTCATGAATGCCTTTTCAGCTTTTGCTCAAACTCTTAACTAACCACCTTGCTTCCATTGTAAAGATGTGATCACTTTTCCCAACATTTTTGCTTGCATATCACCCAAATAATATGGGGGAGTCAGCTTTTTTCTTTCTACAAGATTTCAAGAAATTGTCTGGAACCTTTCCTAGTTCTTTGAAGTGAAGCCTCACTAAACTGGTATTTTTGAGCAACAAGTCATCAACAAGTGAACAGGAGAAAATCATGAGAAAAGGATCCATGTAAACTATGCTTGATGAAGCAATCAGGACCTTATTTCAGGTAATACAATCACACAACCTTTTTGCTGCGTGCTTCAATCAAAAATTCACTCTCTTTATACTACCCAAGTCTCTTTTAGCTCATTTTTCTCTACCCCACCTTTTTATTCCAGATCACATCTAACTATGTGATAGATGACTAAAAAGGAATATAATTTCCAAGGAAAAGTTGATGCTTACTATTAGCATATTAAGCAACCATCTCTTATTCCTCATGCAAACTTTCCTTATCTCAGCAAATACAGATTTGAAAATATGGATTTGCTTAGGTAAGGTGCATGTCTTTTGCAGGCAATCAGGAGTGGGGGCAAGGAAAAGTTGCTGAATTACAACTTCAGTATTCTTCTAATATGCCATTCAAACTAAGGCTTTTCAAAAGAGGTAGTTTAACACATACAGTGTATTACTTGGAAGCAGCGATGTCTGCAGGATCTGATGCTTTGGTCAAATTGCTGAATGTGGCATCATATTGTAAACTCCACCCTTTTTATATGCACAAGTATGACACTTTCATTATTTGACACCACTCCCTGCAGAATATCTATGGAGATTCTCAGTTATCCAGTTGTCCCAAAGGAGAACTGAAGAAGCTTCTTGGATGAGAAGTGAAACGTTTTCAAGCAGAAACAAAGAAAGTCCAGTTGCCTTTTGAAAAAGCACCTTTGGGACTCTCCCTGCAGATACATCTGGCTAAAAGAGACCTTGGAGATAATCTTGCCCAACTTATTGCCGGAATCCATTGTGCAGCATCCCTAATAAATGTCCATCCTTAGCAGAGAGAATCAGAAATGTTCCATCCTAGACTTAAAATTTAATTCTCTAGCTTTGAATCTCTCTCTAGTTCTTTAGTGGCACTGACATTTCACACACAGAAATTTATCTCTAGGTGCTCTGATAAAACAAGGGATGTACAAAATTGTATGGCTGTTTCCCATGCAGGTATTCTAGTGTAGTTTGTCCATTTCCAGAAATGAATGTTCTGGAACAGAAAGTGGTTTGTGGTGTGCCAGACAATGTGTGGCACATCAGTGTGTTTTGGAGGAAACAGAATGTTTTTAGAACTCACAGGAACCGCACATAATTTAGACAAAAAGTATAAAATCATCACTGCCAATCTTGCAAATTGGAGGATGAGTATTCATCTGGCATGTGACATTAGAGCTCAAAAAAAAAAAACCCCACCCCACCCTTGGAGATAGTATTCTTTCAATTTGAGGGTTTTCTGTCTCCTCCTCTAATTGAGTTTTTATTGGCTCTATTTTGCTCTGGCACCTAGACTGTAAAAGCTACTTCAGAGGGAGAATATATGGCATGTGCTTTTTTCTCTTCCTAAGATTTTTGACTGGTTAAGTCTAAAAAATTTATTTCCTTTATAACCCTGAATAATATATGGATTTTGTATTAATCTATGCTTACTGGTACCGCACATTCTATTTTCAGCAAAACCAAGAAACAGTACGTTATGAGATTCAAGGCTCAAAAGTAAGCAATTGGGTCCAACAAAAACTACACACAGCTAGCAAATACATTTCAATATTAGAACGAAATTCTACCTATCCCTGCAAGATGTACGCAACAGAGTTAGTATTAAAGCTTAGTGACCAGGGTTTAACTATGACCCATGATTATGCTTTATACTTATGAGAAAAGATTAAGTTAATCTTCCTTAACTTCCATTAGGCTACCTTGTTTCTCTCTGAGTAGGTAAAGTCTTACAATCAGAAATGAAAAGATAATTAATACTCAATGTAAAAGAGGAGAATAAGAAAACCGACAGCCAAAACAAAATCATGATGCAGAGCAGATCTCTTGAGATTTATGAGTAATAAATTGCTGTGAGAAATCCAATGGAAAAATTCTCTATGGTTAACAAGATCTTAAGGAACCTTTTGAAAGATGATTTAGCCTTAACGTTGATAAGTGAGACATGAAGTGTGTGAATAGTTAAAATATGCTGATCAAAAGCTTACTAGTTTTAAAGTCTAATTTTCCATAAGCTAATTGCACTGTCAGCAAAGGAATATTCCAAAAGATGTACCGAAAGAGCTTTTCACTAATGCCAAAAAAGCAACCAGATGCATTTGCAAAAGGATATTACTTCAAAGCCAAAAGAAACAGCATTCTAGACTGACAAAGGGAAGATGAGAGACATCTGTGTATTAATTGTGTTACTTTCCAGCAATGTGATCAAGGAATTAGGAAAAATAAATTTAACAGAATACAAGCTATTTAAAAGCAAGGAGGATAGAAAACAAGGATACTTTTTAAAAAAAATATTTTTTCCACAGAACTGATCATTAATAAGCAACCAATTATAGCAATAGTCAGAAATAACAATAATAATACCAAATATAAAAATGATAGTTTTCCCCCCCCATCATTGAACATTTGCTTCCAATTGAGCTAAAATATAATAATAAACATTTGGAACAATGCCAGCAGCAGTTATGCTTCAGTGATTTTGTCTACAACATTTGCACATTATTCACTCAGCAAATCCAAGTTTCAACTTATTTTGATAGATATGTGAGGGTAATGCAGCATGGTTGCAATCTCTCCTGAAAATAAATCTCACTTGCTCTTATCTGCATATAAGACTCTGGCTTAAATAGACAGGATTTTTAAAAATATTTTCCACTGACTAACAATGAGTCTAAACCAGGCATGTCAAACTCGCGACATCACATAATGTCGCACGATGTATCGTGACTTTTTCCCCATTGCCGGCAATGCGGTGGGTGCGGTTTCGACGTGACGCATCTGGCCCATGGGCCGGCAGTTTGCAATACCTAGTCTAAACTATTAAAAAAAACACAATCCTTTTCCTAACATCAATCAAACTAGCCAGATAGCCTTAAACATATATAATACAAATATTGAGTACATCAGATTGAATATAAAAAAGAAACCAACGTCATCCTAATAAAATCAATACATCTCCTTGAAACAAATATGAATTACATATCCTTTTCAGATTCACAAGCAATGTTTTAATTCTTAGGTTTTGATCTTTCAGTCATTAATGCACAGAGTATGGCTTTGCCTGCCTTTTCTGAAATCAACAATGATCTCTTTGGTTTTTCCAGTATTTAAAACTAGGCTGTTTTCCTTACACCAGTTCACCAAACCCTCAACCTCCTTGCAGTAAGCACCCTCATTGTCATCATGAATAAGGCCCACTACTGTTGTATCATCTGTGAATTTCACATTATGGTTGGTGGCAAACCTAGCACAATAGTCATGGGTCAACAAGGTGAACAGCAGAGGACTTAGGACGCAGCCCTGAGGAGAACCTGTGCTCAAGAAAATGGTGTTAGAAATATTTGTTTCAGCTTGCACATATTGGAGCCTGTTAGTAAGAAAATCAAGAATCCAGTTGCACAAAGGAGTGTTTAAGCCTAAAAGGCCCAGTTTGTCTACTAGATGTTGGGGAATGATTGTGTTAAATGTTGAGCTGAAGTCGACAAACAACAAATGCACATGAGTGTTTCTTTCCTCTAAGTGCTTCAAGCTCAGATGGAGAACAGAAGAAATAGCATCCTCTGTAGAGCGCTTTGGTCGGTAAGCAAACTGAAGCGGGTCAAATGCTGGCGGGAGGCTAGATACAATAATGTCCTTTATCAGCTTCTCAAAGCATTTCATAATGATGGATGTCAGTGCAACCGGACAGTATTCATTGAGGCCTGTAATTGTGGACTTTTTTGGCACTGGCAAAATGATGGTCATCTTAAAACACAGTGGGACCACTGCCTGCTGCAATGAGAGATTGAAAATATCTGTGAGAACACAAACCAGCTCACCTACTCATTCCCTAAGAACACATCCAGGGATATTATCTGGGCCTGCTGCTTTCCGAATGTTAACTTTCTGCAGTGTTTTCTGGACAGAGGTGACATCAAAGCTAAGCACTTGTTCCTCAGGATGGGGCACAACTTTCCTAGCAGGAGTGCTATTTGATGCCTCAAGTCTTCCAAAAAATGTATTCAGCTTGTTTAGGAAGTCTGTGTTGTCCTTGCATTTCGATGGAGCCACCTTATAATCCATAATGGCCTGGATTCCTTGCCACATTCACCTGGTGTTTGTAGGGGCCTGAAAAAAGTTCTTAATTTTCTGGCAATGGGCTTGCTTTGCACCTTTTATGGCACTTTTCAAATTGAATGCAGTTGGTCAGCCAGTTATGAATCCATCTGGTAGTGATGGTGTCTATCCCACCTTTTCCTCTCTTACCAGGAAGTAGATTGCGGTCTACTTTGTCAAATCACTTACTGTATTTATTTATTTATTATTCTAATTTGTATCCCGCCCTTCTCCCGAAGGACTCAGGGCAGCTCACAACATTATTAAAACAAAGAAAAACCCACACACCCCACCGAATAAAACCAAATTAAAACCAAAATTTTTGTGTTGTGATAATTAAAATTTCTAAAAAACCCAATTTAAAAATCCTCCCTAGGCCAGGCCCGCTTGTTGGAAAAGCCATGTCTTGAGGGCGCGGCGGAAAGTAAGGAGATCCGGAATAATCCGGATCTCGGGGGGTAGTTCGTTCCAGAGGGCNCGCGCCCTCTCCGAGGGGGCCAAAGTTTCACCCCCTATAGTCAGCGATGGTGTCAGCTGACTATGCCGAGGCGCTGGCAACCACAGCCACTCGGTCTTGGAAGGGTTGAGCCTGAGTCTGTTCCTCCCCATCCAGACCCGTACGGCCTCCAGGCAACGGGCCATCACGTCAAGGGCAACGTTGGGGTGGTCTGGGGTGGTCTGGGATTTGGTTATTAGAATTGTTTATGATAATATAAATACTGTGTATTATTGTTGATTTTAGAGTAAGAGGTTAATGTATTTTATATCTGTATCAGTACTGAAGAAAGTGGGAAGTTATTTTTCCCCTTTCTCTTTCTTTCTTCTTTTTCTTTCTCTTTGCACTCCTGGGTTTGCATTTTGCTTAACCTTTGTTTTCTTTAACTCCTCCTTTTGTACTTTATCTATGCAGAAACATAATAAAAAAAATTAAAAATAAGAAAAAGAAATATCCTTTATAAGGGACAGAGAATTTGGAAAAAGTTATCTTAGTATTTTGGACATTATTGCAAAAGCACTGGGTCTGCTTTCAAGCTAGCTAGGCCATGCTCTTTGGGACAGGAATAAATTTTATGGCATTCCTAGCTCCTTTCTGTCAATTTACTCATGGCACAGCCCACATAGTACATTTATTTGCCCTAGGGCTCTCTCATGAAGTAGAGAGCATTAGAAACAGTCAGCTCAAAGGAAGTCATGCCTTCCGAACAGATGAGTCGCTGCATCAGAAATCCAAATTAAATCACTACGCGAAGGCACATTTGTACCCCAACTGCTGAATAAACTTCCAGATTTGCTCATTAGTACAATTTTTAAATATGCATTTCTGCTAACAGACTTGTTACAGTCAAAGTCAGTCCAGGAATATCAGTACAAGAGTAAACTAATTACTTTTTGCAATGACTCCTAACCACATGAGTTCAACTAATACAGAAGAGTTCAGCCATGGTTATTCTCCACAGGTATTTTGGAACTTTTATTTCTAGCAATACCAAAACTGTCTTTCCCATAACTGGATGACAACTTTGCATCAAATGTTTTGGATATATAAAATGTAAAGTCCCAAAATACTGGTGGCTACTGTAGCTGTCATTGTTGCTGCTGCAATGTCATTTATCGATTCAAATTAATTTAATTAATAGTGGAATTTCCAGCTTTCTCTACATTGATTTCAATTTCCTTAAGAAAAACTACTGCCTAATGCTATCTATCTGACTACACACCTCTCCTCTGCTTATTGGCCAATCTAAAGTCCTGATAAGAACAAGAGCCCAACCCAAACTGTTACCATATCTCTAATGACCCAGGATATTCGTTTCATTGTCAGGGTTGACCTCAACAGCATCTGTCCTTAATCAAGTTTTTAGAAGCATTCAAGCACTTTAGAACCTATCTGATGTTCTTTTTCACTGCTGAAAATAATTTTCTTTATTCTCTCCTATCCTTAACTTAGTTCCAGAGTCCTCCAATACTTTGTACTGTAGTTGTCTGAAATCCTGCGACTGATCTGGGGTTTAGGAACTTACTGACTTTTCTTGATGCTCTTTTTACCATGGTGCTTACCCACTGTCTTATTTGGAATCTATGGTAATTGATTTGCCATAGAAAAACTCAGTTTTCAATGAGAACACTTTGAGATTATCACCTTTTCTATTTGCCAATCCCTCCAAAAAAATAAAAAAACTCCGCTTGAAGATAATCAGGTATTATATTCAAACCTGTTGATTTTACAAGATACATGGAGCAAATAAATACATTCTCTATCCAAGCTGTTGCAGATCTCCTCAAACATAAAAATCCCCTCCCTCGGCATAAAAGAGAAATAAAATACTTTGTCAAAACACAAATTCCTTCCCACCGCCCAAGCAGACAGCTGAAAACAGTCAATAGTGTTTATTCTTTAAATATCTGTAAGTCTATGAAAGCCAGGAGCCCATTATTCACTTCGTAGAAAGACCTCTTATCTAGATTGTCCTTTCTTCAGTTATGATGAGAAATCACTCTAATACCCTTGTTTTTGTTGGATAAAAAGATACGGAAGTCTCGTTTAGAGAGAGGATCTTAACTGAAGTTGACATATTTCCAAAAGTTGAAGACTTTAAATTCAGTCACAAGTTTAAATTCTTTTATGTAACTGTTTAAACCATATAGAATGATGTGTTTGACAAGCAGAAATCCAGAGTACATTTTACACATAGGATCCCAAGGATCCTCTGAATATTTGTTTCTGCTGTGCCTCTATCCAAGGGTGAGAAGTGTCTAGACAGAAGTTGAATTCTCTTCTCTCAGAAGTTGAATAGCAATATCTCTTAAGACTCATGAAAGTGAGGTCATCTAGTAAGTTTTTGCTAGGTATCATGAGCAAAGTTTGATTTTGATTATAGGTCAGATAAGGTCCTCTTCCATAATTATTCCCATATCTTTCAGGTGTAGAAAATATAGTTATCAATCCCTAGAACAGGTACCTGGGAAGGTGCCATGGATGTTTAATTCTAATAGATCAGAGTATGACCAGTAGAGGTCAGAATCAGAATTACTTTGGCATTTAGCAGTTTTATTTCATAGAGTATCTTGCAGAGGATCAGAAATGATAAAAAAATATATTGGAAATTAACAAGAGGACTTGGAAGCCAGAGGATGCCCTTCAGCTCTGCTATTTTAAAAGCATGAAGAGCACTGAGTGCTTTTAAGTTACCGTATCTATTATTTGTATCTATGAAGAGTTCAACTCTTTCCCTTACATATTGAAAAACTTCTGAGATATATGATGTCTGAACAAATGTGAGTTCAATTAAAATGCCACGATATTAAGCAGTCCTTGATGAACTCCACTGATAGGAACAAGGGATGAGTCAGCTTGGTATAGAATCTATGGCAGGGGTGTCATAGGCCAGATGCATCACGCCGAAACAGCACCCACCCCATTGCCGGCAATGGAAAAAAATTCACAATACGTTGCGACACGTCACATGATGTTGCGAGTTTGACACCCCGATCTACAGGATATGAACCCTTATGCTGGTCTATAACCATAATAAAGATCTGATTTTATTTGGATCCTTCCTAATGATTTATAATGTGCTCTTGTAGAAATGTTGCATGATCCTTGATGAGAGAACACATTGTCTTCAGTTCCAATAGAACAACACAGAAGGAATCTTCACATTGGGACTATGTTCTCTGGATCAACTAATTTTGAAAATGAATGATTCAGTCTGATAGGCTAATCTCTGTAATAACCTAAATTCCAATTCTTTCTCTCTCTCATCTTTGGAAAAGGTAAAATTAAATCAGACACTGCATAAGGACAGTCTCACTTCCTCTGATAGACTCACCCAGAAATGGGTTCTGTTGACTGTTAATGGTTGGAATTGGGAATGGGAATAATGGAAATTAAAATGCACCCATGGAGGCACATGCAAATTCCAGAGGAACTGCCCTGAATTTAAGATGATTATTATTGCAAATTAACCTGGGATATCTTGGGTAGAATGTTTGTTGGAGATAGGCCTCTGATCATATGGAAGAGCAGGCTGCTTAGAAAAATTGCAGGCTGTCTTCCTCATCTCCCAATTGAGCCTTTTTCCCAGTTTAGCATGGAAGAGTTACTGATAAAATTGCAACCTTGAAATAGGTATGGGAGGAGAATGGAGAAAATGTGTGTTTTGGAAGCTCTGCAGTCACCAGTAAATAGAGAAGCCAAATAAAAGATATTTTTTCTTTCAAAGAGAGTGGATGGTCCAGAGGAAAAAAATGTATAGTGGCACAGCAAAGCACAATATAAAAAGGTGCTAGCCACTTTCTTGGCCATTAACAGAGAAAGAAAAAAAAGCAAAAGAAATCTCAGAGAGAGAATTAAGACAGACGGCAGAATAGTATTTATAAGAAGAAGAAACATATCTAGTAATATTGTAGAGTGTAGTATAGTAATAATAGTACAGAAAAAATAATATAATATTAATAGATAGTATACCACAGGATATAGTATAAAGAAAATATAATAATAATAATTGAATGCTAGTATAATGGAGTATGTACTAGTACTCAATTACTATTACAATGAAAATAATAATAAAACAATAGGTTTAAAAACCAATTTGGTGTAGTGGTTAAGGCACCAGACACCAGAAACCAGGAGACTGTAGGCACAAAGCCAGCTGGGTGACCCTGTGTTAATCACTTTTTCTCAGTCCTGGGAAGGAGACCATAACAAACCACTTCTGAAAAACATTGTCAAGAAAACTGCAGAGACTTGTCCAGGCAGCCTCTGAGAATCAGACATGTCCGAACAGAAGAAAATAATAATATATAATAATTTTGAAGTAATATTTAGCATAATAATAAAAAATAGCAATAGAATGGAATAAAATATAGGATAGCAACAACAGAAAGGACTTATATTTCACATAACAGTTTTATGTCTTGGATTTTTTTCCTAAATAAAACATCTCCCAACCTTTGTAGAGAAATATAAAAAAACAACAACCACCTGTCCAGGGTCCAGTGCTTTTATGGCTGTTTTGAGTCTGGGTCAATCTAACTGGACATACTTTAAAAAATTGTGACAAATCAATCCGTGAAGGTCAACTGCAAGTATGGTTACTGTAACCACCCCAAGCTTTCCATCCTGAAAGTGCAGTGTGATAAACAGTTTGGGAGACTGGAGATTCAGAATATTCCTCAGTCTCCATTGTTCCCAAAAGTGCTTTTTCAAAAGGCAACAGAACTTTCTTTGTTTTTCTTTGAAGATGTTTTGCTTCTATCCAAGAAGCTTCTTCAGTTCAGAACTGAAGAAGCTTCTTGGAAAAGAAGCAAAACATCTTCTAGGAAAAACAAAGAAAGTCCAGTTGCCTTTTGAAAAAAACACTTTGGGGAAAACCATGACCTAGATCAGGGCTTTTCAACCTTTTCACAGATTGTACTACTTTTAGGACATGACAATATTCGAGTACTACCCTGCTTAGAAAGGTGTCAAAAACTTGATGACTAGGGGGGAAAGTGGGGGGGGGGTTGGGTTTTACTGATTAGATTGATTTGTTGTTATAGAAATGGCTAGTTTATACTATTATGGAAAAGTAAAAAGTTGAGGTTCGATGTTAATGCTTCATTCTATTGCAACAGAGGAAATTGGAAGTCAATGCCTTTTCTTTTTCCCTTCTCCCCCTCACTTTTCTTTCCCTTTTTCCTCCCCACTGTGTCCCACTATTTGCTTTTGTATTTTTGTATTTTATTCTATAATCTAATAAAATGTTACAAACCGTAAAAAAGGGGGGGAAGTACCGGTTTTACTCCTCCTTTTATATCCTCTGCTCTCTTCCCATGCTCCTCCTTTTATATCCTCTCTTCTCTCCCCCTCCTCCTTCTTTTATATCCTCTCCTCTCTCTCCCCTCCTCCTCCTTTTCTCTTCCGGGTGCTCTAAAAGCGCCGATCAGCTGGAGCTGCGTGCACCAATCCTGGGCTCTCAGCAGAGCCCCAGCAACACCGCAGCTCCAGCTGAATCTCTGTCCAAAGACTGTGTGTGGCTGCCAGCCACCCCCAAGTCCTCCACCACGCAGGCCAATCAGCTGTAGCCACACACACCGATTCTGAGCTCTCCGCAGAGCCCTGGCAACACTGCAGCTCCAGCTGAATCTCCCCCAGGCCTCTCTGGTGCTGCTGCCACTTCAGTTCATCCACTTTTGCACTTTTTTTACACATTTTTTTACAGTGCTTTTCAATCCATCGTACATGTACCACCTGCCAGGTGCTGAAGTACCACCAGTGGTCTGTGTACCACAGGTGTTGAAAATCCCTGACCTAGATGACTGAGATTCTCCATAGATATTCAGTCGCCATTCGTCTTTGGAAAAATAAAAAATTCATAGCAACTTAAAATTGAAAGAAACCATTTTAAACCATCAAGTCCAACTCCTTCCTCAATTCTGGAATACAAACTAAAGCATATGTAGAAATGGCTATCTAATATCTGCTCGAAAAATTCCAGTAGAAGAGGAAAGCAATATCCTCTCTGACATTGGCAACTCTCCCAATAACCCCATATCCTAATCCTCAGCTGTTCCTAGTGAGACAAGGTGCTTTCTCCATCAGAGTGGTGTGACAGGCAATAATTCAGGGCAGTTATGATATTTTCTTTTTGAGTCCGTTCCAGAGTTTGAGGAGACATAATATTTCTCTAGAAGCATAGCCAAGACCAAAGGCATTTTTCTCTCAAAAGGTAAAAAGTAAATGTTTCTTCTCTGCCCTATCACTGAAGAGTTCATTCCTTTTTTGTTTGTTCTACCTCCCCGGTGACTACGAATAGACTACTCACAAGTTCCACACAGTCAAAATTAAAAGAGAGAGAGATAGAGAGAGCAGAAATAAATTGATTTAGCTCTGAAACACAGCTGCAATTCTGTGATCACAGAGATCCCATAGTGCTTTTGAACTGGCACAGATTTGATTGATTTTGATTTTGATTTTATTAAATTTATACCCCGCCCTTCTCCCGGAGGACTCAGGGCGGCTTACAGCCAGTTTAAAACAATGATACAATACATTACAAAATTTAAAAATGATTAAAAATAAATATTCAAATTTGGCCGCTTCTACTAAAAATTTGATTAAAACCAATTTAAAATACCCCTAGGCCAGTCCTAGGCCAGTCCTGCCCGCTGAAATAACCAGGTTTTGAGGGCGCGGCGGAAGGAGGGGAGATCCGGAATCACCCGGATCTCTGGGGGCAGCTCGTTCCAGAGGGTGGGTGCTCCGACAGAGAAGGCTCTCCCCCTGGGGGTGGCCAGCCGACACTGTCTGGTTGACGGCACCCTGAGGAGGCCCTCTCTGTGGGAGCGTATCGGCCGGTGGGAGGTAATCTGTGGCAGAAGGCGGTCTCAGAGGTAACCAGGTCCAATGCCATGGTGCGCTTTGAAGATGATAATCAACACCTTGAAGCGCACTCGGAAGGCCACAGGCAGCCAGTGCAGCTCGCACAGCAGCGGCGTTACATGGGAGCGACTCACCGCCCACGCGGCCGCATTCTGGACTAACTGGAGCCTCCGAGTGCTCCTCAAGGGAAGCCCCATGTAGAGAGCATTACAGTAGTCCAGGCGGGAGGTGACAAGAGCATGAGTGACTGTGCGCAAGGCATCCCGGTCCAGAAAAGGCCGCAACTGGTGCACCAGGCGTACCCGGTAAAACCTTGTATGGATGCAGTAGTCTTCCAGGCTGCTAATTGTAACTCCTATTTACTGCCTTCACTTGAGTCTAGTGCCTAATTCTGGATTTCCAGGACCGATTTTGCACACCGATTTTTTTTTCTTCAGTGCCTGGCAAATCTGAAATGCTTCACCCTGAGAAATAAGAAAGGATCTTCTGAGATCCAGGGCTTTTTTTGTCATAGAATGCACAGAACGGCATTCCGGCATCTTTTTTCAACGGAATTTGTGGAACTAAAAAAAGTTCAGTCAGACCTTCCAACTTCTTGCGGGAAAAAAAAAGATCTCACAAGGAGTTGGAAGGTCTGACTGAACTTTTTTTAGTCCCACAAACTCCATTTCCGTGCATCAGAAGAGAAACACGCCAGAGCTGGAAAGCAGGTTAGCAAAGAAATGCTTTCGGGAAGAGGGAGGAGCTGCGCCAGGAGGAGAAGCGGTAGGAAATGGGGCTGCCATTTCCAGAAGGGATAAGGGAGACGTGGGGCAATGCAGAGCAGCAAGCCTGTACTCTGCTCTGCATCCCTGCGCAGAGCTGCTGTGTTCTCCGTTCTCCAGGAGACAGGTGACAAAGGACTGGTGGAGGGAGGCAGCGGGGGAGGCTTGCGCCGCCCAGTCATGGCGCAAGCCACGGGAGAGTTGGCAGAGGACAAGGAGGTGGCAGCTGCACCCGGGCAGGTGATCTGCGGGGCAAAGCTTAAAGAAAGCCCCTCCAGCGGTGCACAGCAGCAGCAGAGCCATTCACCGTCACTCCCCCCTGGCTCTGAAATGGCGGAGGAGGACCGGGCCTACCCCACCCACCCATCCCATCCACCTCCCAGTCCGGTTCGGGAGGGGAGTGAAAGGTTGCCGATCAAGGTATGGCCTGGCGGGGGGGAGGGGGCTGAGTTCTGCCACCTTTTTTTTTTACAAAAAAAGCACTGCGAGATCCATATTTGTTTCTGCATATACTATAATTTTAGTTACCAGCTTTCTTGAAGCTATTCTGGCATTGGCTGGAGGGAATTACAACCTTTAGGTAGGACTTTCAAGTCTTGAGGCCAGTGGATTTGGTGGTTAACCAAAAAATGAAAAGCATGTGGAAAAGGCACACTGGCTCTTTCATCCACGGATCTTTATGACCTCTTGGAGATTTGAATGCAAGCCTTTCCAGTCATTTCTAAACCTTAAAACAATACACCACCTCTAGAATTAACACTGAAATCAAAACACACCCAAAAAATAGTAAGTAAAAGATTCAAACATATGTTAACAAACAAAAGGGCAATCTAGGTTTTAATTTCTTAACTAAAGCAAACAGAACTAGGAGTATTGAATTTTACTGGGAAGAATAAAGCCGTTTGGTCCATGCATTAAAATGAAGCATATTTCCGTATTTGATCCAACCCATTTCTATATGTATTCCACAGGGAGACATATTTTTTTCCTTCAGAAAAATATAGGGAAAAATTGCTCATTAAAATATACAGCACTCATCAAGTTGTTAGGAAATAGAAATAAAGAGGAAGAGATATTTTGTTTTTGTTATGGAAGAAGAACAGAAGAATGGTAATAGTAAAAAAAAAAGGCTGATTACTGGCAAGAGACCAATTTTCAGTTACAGATAACTAATATGGCCATTCATTTTATTGCTTAATATTCAAAGTTAACAGCATGTATTTAAAGAATTATTAGATTAGAACAAAAGGGGAAAAATCCTCAATTTTCAGTACTGATCCATATCGATCAGTGTTGGTAAAAAACAAGCAGAAGGATTAACTTCTCTCCTCCCTCAAAAAAAAAAACAACAGTCCAAACTTTTCTTATAACAAGGCTCTAATATCAAAGCACAAATAAATACTAAAGCCTAAAAATACATCTGGAAGAGAAAAATTTTACAATGGCTGAAGCAAATCTAGTGCTTTAACAGATAATGCAATAACCGTTGCCAGCTGATGAGAGTTTCTTAGCTGACAAACACAGCTAGAGTTGTAGAATGGAGAGGCCAATAGAAAAAGTAACCAGAATTTTTCTTGGATGCTGAAAATGTCCTATTTTGAAAAAGAATGCGAAAAATCCTTGTGTCTTTAAGGGAAGGTGGAATAGAAGAAGAGAGATACTTACATGGATTAGCATTAAGACTTAAGAAGAGAGATAAATTGCTTGCACCGAATAGGCATATTCCCCAAAATGCCTAATTATGACCTAGTTTATAGTTGTAAGAAAAATGAGATAGAAATGAAGCAAGAAAATACAGAAATGATAAATATGGACTGCACAATTCAGCTGTAGGTAAAAAATCATGTTTTGGGATTCTCCCCTATATTAAAACAAAACATTTATGAAAATATAGAAAACAGACAAATAAAAGTAGCCTAGAACTTTTCTCTTATACTTTTTTGCAAGTATTCTTTTATACAAAGGCCCGTTCTAAAAGACGAATTCTATATCAGGCCTTTACTATCTCAGGATTCCCCCAACTCATCATTTTACTTACAGCCTATTGATGAATTTATATATTCACGCTTCCATTTATTCCTGGTCAGTTGGTTCAGGGATCCATATATTCCGTTTTCAATCTGTAACCTAGGAATACAAGCCTAGTGTCGTCCAAATATTTGGATGACAATTCACATAATCCCTTACCATTGTCCTTACTACTGGAGCTGATGGCATTTCAAGTTTAAAATATGGAGAGGTTTGCCAGTTCTTGGTCTAACTATAGATAGTCCTTGCTTAACAGTAATTGGGGCCAGAATTGCCATTGCTAAACAATGTAGTCATAAAGCACAACATCAATTGACCATGCCACTTAGCTACAGTAGTTCTAGCAGTCCCCATGTACTGTCATTAAGCAAGGACTGTGTGGGCTGTTAAGCAAGGAACTCACATGAGCATAACTTCTGACTTCTTGCTGGCATTCCCACTGACTTCGTCAGAAGCTGAAAGGGAAGATCACAAATTGCAGTCATGTGACCATGGGACGTTGTGATGGTCAGCAATGTGTGTCAGTTGCTGAGCACATGAATTGTTATCACATGATCATGGAGGGGCTGCAACAGCCAGAACTTTGAGGGCCAGACATAAGTATCACTTGTTCAGCACTGTTGCAAGTTTGAATGGTCACTGAATAAGCGGTTCGTTAAATAAGGGCCACCTGTAGATGCTTCTGAGAAAAAAATTAACAAAAGAGTTTTAGGCAGAACCCACCATTCTCTCTATTAGCTTTAGGAAATGCCAAAATACTTTTCTTCTAGAAGATGATTGGGTCATGAGCATGATGGAGAAATACAGCTGCTGAATTTTAAATTGGAGATCATTTTTTAAAAGTCATAACTAGAAAAGCAAACTAGAATAAAATAAAGACTCCAGCAATAAAAAAAAAAAATAAGAATTGCATTAGATTATTTGAACCCTGACAGAACTGATATGAATTGTGAATGATAGACATTTGGATTTAGGGATATAATTTGTACAATACATAAACCCTAGATAACTATGTACTTTCTGAATCAGTAGCAGACATAGGGCAAAGTGCTGGACTATCCCCATCAACTGAAGAACAATCATTTCAGTCAATATCCCAGCTCACATCTTCAATTTTATACAGTTTGGGAACATTAAATGAGATGAAGGTTAGGGATAGGGTTCAATGACTGTGGAAGGGTAGGGAAAGTCTTGATCACTCAATCCATTTTCTGGCCTCTTTCAGTTGCCCCCTCCCCATGCCGAAATGAGTGAAAACTACAGAGACAGACTGCCTAGACTCTAGAGGAGGCCCATTTTCACCTAGTTTCCATTCTATGCTTCGATTTGTCTTTGGCAGCTAGACAGAGGGTTATTTTTGCATGACATATGCCATCTGGGTTAAGATAAGTAACCCTCAAATGAAACAATATATTTTGGGGTTAATTAAAGGCTAATTCTCACTTCAAAATTCCCAAGTGTCTGAATGTCAATGTGGCACACTAAATGTTCAAATAATCCAATTAAACACGTTGTGTGAACAGAGCTAATACAGCAGACAGAAAATCAGGCAGTTGGTAATATAAAAAGACATGAAACTATCATTTTGACAACATTAGTCCTTTTAAATCCAGTTCTTTGAATCACAGTCTGTAGGGAAAAAATCCAGGAAAAAATGATTCAGATTAAAGATAAGAAACAAAAGCCTGATATAATAGAGATTACATGAATCCAGCTTTCTCAATTGCTAGGGGAGATTGTAACATATTCAAAATGTTGAAATGTTTCCAGTTTCCTTCACAGTTTTATTTGGCACACCCAATGCTGGAAGGTAATGAAAAAACAGATTAAACATTACAAGAAAGTGCTTCTCTCTTATTCCCTTGTCTAAAAAATATAGCAAACAGCAGTCTATAGTCTCTCCCCACTTCTATTCTCTCCACTGATAATCCTTTCTGGAAAGTAACAGGTCCATATTTAAAGAAAATGCATTTCCAGGGAGAGAATGTACTTATGTTTGCAATCTGGCCACTTTCCAAATGTTTAAGCATTAAGAATCAGGCAATTTAAAAATTACCATACAATAATAATCATAGGCTCAATTTTGCTGCAAGCTCAGTGCATGCCAACTGAGAAAAGGAATGCAGGAAACTACCTTTTTTAATTAGACCATTAATTCATCTAATGCCATAATGTCTATATGCCAATCTAAAGTTCATCAGACATGTTTTCTATGTGATAAGTTGAAAAATAATATGTTATACCAGCACTGAGAACCACTGAACAATTTTGAATGATGGACTGAGCACCCAAAAAGTAAAGAAAGCATTGTCCCCTATAATAGGAGATTGCAGTGACCTCACTCTCATACTTTGCATAAACCCATGTGAGAGCGTATGCTTTTAAAAATTCTTACTTCAGATCTTAAGAGCTTTTTGACTACAAAAATCTCACAGAATTGGGTAATGTTAAAATGTCAACCTTCTGCATTTTTTTTAAATGTTTTAATCTAACTTTCGTGGCACTGGATGCCTTGATGATTATTGCCCAGCAAAATGTTTCCAAAATTTTGCACGGAGATATTTTTACATGCATGCATTCTATTACTTACAATTGTAGATATGCCATTTTTTCATTAGCTGAGTGGTTTACATTATGTTAGAATTGTTAAACTCTTTATAAATTGCTTTTCTCTTTTTTCCCTACCAATTGCTTTTCTCTTTTTCCCTACCATGTCTTAGATAGCTACTATGGGGGTGAGATTGGAAGTATACAGAAATCTTCTATTTCTTGATGCAGAAAACACTGGACAACAAATATTTTTCTTCCTGAACATTTTTGAATATGACTTATAGATTTTTGGCTACTAATCATGAAAATAATCTGTAATTTAACCTATCATGTACTATTTTATATAAATCTTCTGTTTTTGCAATGTACATCTTTCTGAACCTATTGGCTATGGAAGAAACCTACAAAACATGGAACTGTTGTTGAAGCCCATCCAGTACACCAAGTACAACTGGGACATCTGTGGAAATTTAAAATTAGTGGCTCTGCTACTTGGAATGCAGTTCGGATATACCAAGTACTTTTGTTACATATGGGAATGGGACAGCCCTTGCAAGAGAGTTGCATTACATTTTTTTTTTTAAAAAAAGGGCTCTCCAAAAGAATTTGATTCCAGGACAGAAACACATGGCATATGAACTACTTGTTGACCCAACAAAGACATTTTTTTCTCCACATCATATAAAATTCGGACTGATGAAAATTTTGTGAAAATGATGAACAAGGAAAGTGAAGATTTTCATTATTTGAAACAGATGTTTCCAAGAATAACCAATGGCAAGATGAAGGAAGGCATTTTTGTTGGACCACATGCCAGAGACGTCATCAATGACAAACAGCTCAAAGACCTGTTAGTGGGACCGGAAAAAATCACTTAGAAAGCACTCAAGGATGACGCTAAGAATTTTCTTGGCAACGACAGAGCACGAAACTCCATTTAGCTGGTTGACAAACGTCTTACAGAATACATGAAATGCAACATGTCACTAAAGATTCATTTTCTGCATTCAGAGTTGGACTTTCCCAAAAATCTATGCACAATTAGTGATGAACATGGTAAAAGTTTTCACCAGGACATTGCCACCATGGAAAAATGGTATCAGGTCAACTGCAATCTATCAGTGTTGTCTAACTATTGTTGGACACTGCAGAGAGAGGGAATTTGGTGAAGTGGCTAAGTGCCTTAAATAGAAACTGGGAGATGTTGAGTTCTAGGCCTCCCTGGACCATGAAAGCTGGCTGGATAGCTTTCAGTCATTCTCTATCAGCCCAACCAATTATCACTGTGGGGAAAATAGAAGATAGGAACATTAGGCACACCATCTGCAATTGTGCAAAATAAAGGCAGGATATAATCAAATAAATGATTCCTGAGAAGCATAGTATAAGGCAGACATGTCGAACTCGCAACGTCACATGATGTCGCACAACGTATCGGAGCTTTTTCACCATTGCCGGCAATGGGGTGGGCGTGGTTTCCCAATGATGCGTCCGGCCCATGGGCCGGCAGTTTAACACCCCTGGTATAAGGTAAACCAGGATCAACATGATGAAATGTAACAGTTGTGCAGGAGTAAACTGCAAACTTTGAGGTTAAATTACTAATTGTACAGTATTATCACATGTTAATATGCACTAGCTAATGTGAGCAAATGCAGTATTATAAGGTTGTTTATTCTATAAACATTATTTATTCTATTTCAAAGAATAGGTACCTCTTTTCTGTAAAGTTACCATCCCAGATAATGTTATTTTTTAAAAAGTAAAAAAAGTCAGACAAAATATTTGATGATCAAGTCAGAGAGAATACTAGTTATTTTGATAATGCTTAAAACATAATCCCTATTATTTTGATGACATTTTAAATTCCTAAGTTATAGGCACCATGGTTATATGTACTGTAGCTTAATTATGAAAAGCATGCAGCACAATTTCTAGACTCAGGAACACAACAATTAAGCATTTCTAGATGATGAGTGTGGGAAGTGCAATCAAGGATGCTACAAAAAGTAAATGTTAAAATAGGAGCAATCTTATCTGACACAGCAGTCTTTCCAAGACTTCAAATTCTGGCAGCTCAGTTATCGTTGCAAGAAATTTAAGGCCAATCAGTAAAATTCTAGCCTATATTAGAATCAGGCAAAAAAGTAGACAAAGATCTCTCATATGACTAAATGGATTCTGATTTCATTAAATGGATTTCACTGTGTTCCAGCAGTTAGCTGAACATAGAATAATCAACATTTAAAATAGTAGCAATCTCCCGAATCAATATTCATTCAGAGAGAATTATGAGACTTACTTTATTTCCAGAATAATTGTTTTAGGGAATTATCAGATGAGTATTCTCTATTTGAAGAGTTTCTATTTTTATTGATTATTTGTTTTTTTTAAAATGGGGTATATCCTGTCTTTCTATCAAAGTATCTGTTATTTTAACAGGTCCCCCAGCCAAGCCTCATTTATAATCAAAGAAAAAACAAGTTGAAATAAATCATCAATAGAATCTAAATAATTGACTGAACAGAATGTAATCTCAGCTTTTTATTGATACTTCAAACAGTGAATGACGTTATTTTTTAAAAAAATGTTTAGGCTCTTCTTGGTATCTTCATATTAATTTGGAATCTTTCTAACTTCTCTTCCAAGAGTCAGCAAGAGGAATTGCTGTTTGTCTTAGACCCCTAACATCTTATGGGTTTGCTTCGACCATTTTCTTTTAAAAAACAACAACAACCAGTGTACATTACCCCCCCCCCCTCTCTTTCTCTCTCTCTAAATATTTGTACTTTGGATATTTAAAGTTAAAACGGGCCTTTATATTTTACTCTTTTTTTAAAAGAATTAACAAGAGAGAGCCAAGTAAGCACTCTAATGGCAGCAGTAAGAACTTCCAAGCTGCTATACTCAAGCAGGAAGTGGGCTGTTTGTTTTAATTGTTTTTTAATTGGTTTTTTTTTTAATTGGCATGGCTTCATTAGTGGATAATGTATTACAGATTTTAGAATTTCTGTCATTATGTGCTGAGTTCTAAATAAATTGTATGTCTGAAAACTTTCCATATTTTTCAAACAACGAAGGAATATTTTAATACTTTAAAAATTATAGCATATTTGACTCTGTCTTGGTATGGACTTGTGATTTGTTTTATTTTTCAGAAAATGTCTCAGTTGCAAATAAGTATACAGTATCTGAAGAAATGTGCTACAAACATTCAGTTTCTACTATAGTACTATTATAGTAGTTTAGTTTAGTTCTTGTGCTTTATCATTGGACCACACAGGTGGCACTCCCTAGCTAATGTTGATTATTCTTGAAAAATCTGAACAGAGTCAGAGCTGATCAATAATTTAATGGAAGACTATAGAGAAATTCCTGAACTACAGGGTAGCCTGGGAAGTTGATAAAGCATCCTAGAAGAATGCAGTAACAGCCCACAGTTGCAGTTGTTTAAAAAAAAAAAAGCATGGCTACAATCGCCAAAAGTCAAGATCTACTAAAGGGAAACTGTAGTGGAATGTAGTCTGGATTCCCAGGAGGGAGGGGCTCCATTCCAGAGATAGTGAAACTTATATAGTTTGTTTAGGAGAAAGAAAGTTAAGAAGGCTCCTCCTGAGCAATTCTCAGAGTATATCTATAGTGATGCAAATAGTTATTTTAGTTTGGCAGGATTTCTGCTTATAAGTGAGGAACAATAAATGAAACTGTTCAGAAGTGTCCACATGTCTTTCTTGGTTCTTGCGGTCTGACAGAGACTTTGTCTTTTTATCAATTTGAATATGCAGCAAAATGTCATAATCTAATATAAAACTACTTGCTAAATCTAATTACATTTAACAATTCATAGCAACTAATTTTTTAGCAAAAATGCAAAACTGTAATTTGGTCTTGAGAAATGTGAAGATCTCCATATAATGAAAAGAAAAGTCAAGCTTCACCCTAACAGGAATTTCTGGTAACAGTTGTTCTTGATAGTAATTCTTTTATCATAATTGCTGCAAATATCTGAAGTTCAGTCAACATAGCCAAATAGTTGCTCTGAGTAAATGTGCTCATACTGTTATCTATGTAGCTCAGCCTAAGCGCCAGACAAATTTTAACTCCCTAAATTCTTGAAGGATAAATTGGCCAAAAATTCTGGAAATGTAGAGTCAACTCATCTGGAAAGCATAACATTAGGGAAACCATAGTCCATATCCTACTACAGGTGATCCTTGAGTTACAACCACAGTTGAGCCCAAATTTTCCACTGCTCAGCAAGACAATTGTTAAGTACATTTTGCCCCATTTTATGACCTTTCTTGCCACAGTTGTTAAGTGAATCATTACAGTTGTTAAGTGAATCTGGTTTCCCATTGACTTTGCTTGTCAGAAAGTTGATCACAGGACCCCAGGACACTGCAGCCATCATAAATACATGCCAGTTGTCAAGCATCCAATATTTGATTATGTGACCATGGGGATGCTGCAGTGATTATGTGAAAAACCATCATAAGTTACTTTTTTCAATGCCATTGTAACTTTAAATGATCATTAAACAAATATTTGTATGTTGAGGACTATCTGTATGTTACATTTTTATAAGGATGCAAGGACCCATCTTATCACTCCTTATGATTCCTTGTCTATTAAATGTGACCAAATTCTGCTATGCTGTCTATAAAGCCAGAGATATCTTGCTCACATTAATGATCTAGTAACAAACTGTCCTATGATTTTAGATGGCTAGTTTATTAACAATATTTATTGTTGTTTTAAGGAAAACTAATTCCATCAAAATATGATGTGTCTATTTTCAAACATTTTTTGCTTAAGGGGAAATGTTCACATTTCTGACCAAAACTGTTCTGGTTTGTGATTCCAGTGTACCTCAGTGTTAGCGTCTCTGTTTTGTTCTAGGTTTGAATGTTAAGATCATAGAATATTACTCCAAAATATAGTTGAATGCATGGATGACCTTGAGGAAAGGAGAAGAGATATTGCTTAGGAAATAGGCAAGTCTGCAGTCAGAGAAGGAAACTAAGGAAGGATCCCTCTCCAATGGAACAAGTAGTTGAAAGAAGGGCAAGAAATTGGTACTTTCAGATTTGCAAGATTCTGCTAATGTAGCCTTATAATAAAGTAGATTTAGCTCATCTAGTCATGTTTCATTTCTGATTTACCCAGAAAGGCCAACACAGAATGATAACTATTTCAGCAGCACTATGGACCACAAATGTTACTCAGTTTTCTTGCTTTGTCTCTCAAAATTAGAATCTTGCATTGTACATTATGTTCTCTACACTCTTCTAACCAGTTGATGAGGTCAAATAGGAATGATAGTTATACCCTTTATCCATTCTAAATTGACCTTACTTCCTGCTTAGCACCTTGTTGTTTGTTACTCAGATGTTTGGCTTTGTTGCCATTTTCTACTAATTTGATTCCATGTTGTCTAAATGGGAAAAAATAGTTTCCAACATATAGGTCAATTAACAAGCAACTCTTGTATTATACCCAACAGAGGGACTTTCCATTTTTGCAACATCTATAGAGTTTCTGATATACGCTGAGACCTTCCTCCTTTTCCCTCCTTTATTCTCTTTAGCTTGGTTGGTTTTGTTTATTTATATGTCACTGAGCACATTTTGAATATATCATGGTCATTTTCACAAAAGGGCCTATTCCTAGAATGGTTGCCAAGGACTATCATAAATCAACCATTTACCAGAGGATAAACTAGGAAGGTTACATCCTGCCACCTCATTGAGCTCTCCAGGATGTTCTCTGTCACTCCAGCATACCTTTGTTTCTGTTTTCATTTTGTTTGTTAACTGGCAGGCAAATTTCTGAGATCACAGAGGCTATTTTGAAAATGGCACTTGGCTTTATATCAATCTCCCTCCCTCCCTCCCTCCCTGCCTTCCAATCAGTATTTTTCAAACTTAGCTACTTTAAAATGTGTGGACAGCAACTCCCATTCTGGCCAAGATGCCAAGTTTGAAAAACACCGATTCAAAGATAGGTAGGTAGATACAATTTGTATATATATATTTGTATATATATATTGAGGCATGAAACTTGGAAAACCCCAAGGAAAGTATTTATGGCATACTGGTGTCCATGGGTATCATCCTTCCTTCTTTCTCCCACTAATTCTAGAATGATTTAATTATATATCTTCAGATTGGTTTACCTGCATCCAACTCTTTATCTTGATTACATTTTTTTAAAAAAAAAATCACTTGTCTATCAAACCTCTTCTTATTTGGAACAACGTCCTCTTCCCTTTTTGAATCACTATGCCTGCTATTTTATTTTAGATATTATCTCATTTCCACACAATTAAACACATAAATGTATCCCACTGATTGTGTGTATATATCCTCTTTGTTTATAGTAAACTGTATCTGATTATTTTTATAATAGCTCTGGTCTCATAACTAAATCTGCATTTAAAAGAAGACAGTTTTAGACTTATTTCCATGGACATCCAATTTTTACTGCTGCATGCTTCTGATTCTAGCTTAATCCCACCACTAACCCCAGTTCATGTGTATATGAACTTTACATTGCAGATATCCAGTCCAAATGGTTGAGTACACACAATTAAAATCTGTTATCAAACCTGAGATATTTTCCAGTTTTTAAAAAATCTCTTCCTGAATCATTCTCTTTCTCCTTTTTTTGAACTTCTTCTATGATAATTGATACTCTTGTGAAAATCACATTGCAATTCCACAAATAAGACTTGTTACTTCTTTTATCATTTTTTAAATAATCCTTTACTCCCAATAATGTGAACAGGATGAGGAGAGACACTCTTGAGCCAGCTGGCTACTGTTCTTATTTTAGTATTTGTGGGGAGAAAAGGAGTGACAGATTGTGTTGGTTAGATATGTTAATTACTTCCTACACAATTGTATTATGGTACATCAGTGGCAGTATACATCTTTCAATTACCTACTGTGTTTTTGAATTATTTCAAACAGCTCTTTTAATGTATGTTCACTTCCCAGTGAGATTAAACCCTGGAGGTCTACACAGCAGAATTTTTATTCTTCTCAGTCCTATCTTCTTTATTTGAATTTTAAAGGACTGAAGTCAGTATAGTCTTATCAAGATGACTTGAGTATAAGATGACTCTTTAGACAAGTCTTTTCCAATTGGACCTTACAGATGTATTGGATTTTTACTCCCATAATCCCCATCGATTGTGGCAATATGAGTTAGAGGTGAAGTTGAAGTCAAACACATCCTCAGGAAATTGGTTTAGGGATGATCACTTTAGTCATAAATTCAACAAATCAGTTTAAGATCATGTAAATTTGAGCATTAATGTTGTAATGTCTTTCTCAAAACAACCTGGACCTGAAAATAGATGTTTACACATTCAAATAGAAAGGTAATTTAATGTAAATAATATGGCCTTTTGGGCAGGATTTAGCCCAGAATTCCCCAAAGCAGTCAGTATTGACAGCCCACGGGTTGATGAAATTCTCCATCACTGACTTTATTATAGTTGGTTACACAGTTAGATGGATGTTTAGACTGGATTTGGCATTTTTATTCACTGTCAAATCCTTTCCAAGGACCTGGGATAAGCAGATGTTTGATACTGTCTGCAGGATGCAAGCTATTCCAAGTAAAGCTGCCTTTTGCAATTGACTGGTGGTGGTTTTGTTAATATCAGTGATGTTCAAATGGTGCTCCAGATGTTTTGGGATTGCACACAAGGCATCTATTACTATTAGTACTATCTTTGCTTCCCTTTGCCATAGTCATTTTTCTTATTGTAGATCTTCGAATTTTGTGATTTTTTCGAATTCTTTCTCTTGTATTCTGCTGTCTCCAGGTATTGTCACATCTACTATTCAGACTTTTTTTTTAATCTTTCTTATCAATAATTGTTAAGTCTGGGATGTTATAGGGCAAGAGTTTGTCTATTTGAATTCTAAAGTCCCAGAACACTTTTGTTTCCTCATTTTGTATTACTTTCTCCATTTTATGGTCCCACCAATTCTTGATTGCTGACAAATGGTATTTATTGCAGATCTTCCAATGCACCATTGTTTCTACTTTGTCATGCTGTTGTTTGTAGTCAGTCTCGCAATCTTCTTGCAGCAGCTAACCAGGTGGTCCATTGTTCCTTCAACTTCTTTGCAGAGGTGGCACTTTCTGTCTGTTGTTATCATCTTAATTCGGGCTTTGTATGCATTTATTCTTTTTTTTTCAAAATTTTATTTATAATACAATTATTATTATTATTATTATTACTTTAATTTATATCCCGCCCTTCTCCCGAAGGACTCAGGGCGGCTTACAGGCAATAAAAACGGAACTATACAATAAATATCTAAAAACAATTAAAATATATATTAAATAAGCCTGTTATTTTTAGAAAAGTTATAAAATCCCTATTAAAATCCCTATACAATCCCCCCCCTAGGCC
>NW_015386805.1:212550-222790 GCF_001527695.2 Protobothrops mucrosquamatus
CCTTCATCAAGGTGGGCCCTTGAGAGTGTACTGGGCCAGGTCTGCGCGGCGGGGGAGTCGCGCAGAGCCAGCAGAACCGTCCTGTGGATCATTCGGTAGGAACAAGTCCGGCTGTGAAAAACCAAAAAAGGGGTGAGGGGGGGGGTGGAAACAATCCTCATGGAGTTGGTAAGATGGTAAAATTGGTGAGCCAGGTCAACATTGGATATAACATGACATTGGATATAACATGACATTCCAGTATTTATATTCTTATCAAATTATTCTACATTTTACAATCGATTCTTCATCTCTAGATATACATCTAAGTTTTATATACAGTACTTATTCTAAAATAACATATATTTCTATCTTAACACTAGTCTTTAATCCCAACCGTCCTCCTCGAATCTCTCCAGCGGTAAAATTTATCCCAGGTTTCGAAATAAACTGATCCACATTTGTCTTTCAATACCATTGTGAGCCTGTCCATTTCCACACATGCTAATATTTTATATAGTAACTCTTCCTCTGTATGCATTTATTCTTAAGGCTTGTACTTCTGCAGTACTTGTCTCTTTCTTCAATTTTCATGCTCTATTGTAAGATCTTGTTATTATCTACTTTGCCTGATAATTTTTAATGTACTGGCCATGTAATAATTTGCCTTGCCATGTCTCTTTTTTGTTCCTCATTGGGTCTTTCTTGTAGGCCAGTTTTTCTGGTACTTAAGCCTTCCCACTGTATACAAGTTTCAGTGTATCTTCTTCACTATCCTTCAGATATTCTTCCAATACCCTTTTTTCTTCTTCAACTGTCTGATGAACTTGCAACATTTCATGCCCACCTATTTTCTTTGGTAAGCAGTCTGTCAATATCCCTGTGAGGATGAAGGGCATGTTTTATTGCCATTATTTTTATGGTCTTCATACTAGCTAGTATCCAGGGCCTTTAGTTCAGTCCAATCCACAATTTCAGCTGTGTATCTAATGACTGGAATTGCCCAGGTGTTAATTGCCTTGATATTTCCTCTGTTCAGTTAACACCTGTACAATTCTAGTTTTTTATTCATGGTATTATTGGTTAAAGTAATATTTATTAAATTATTTTCATATAATAAATGTTTGGGGAATAATGAACAAACTGAAATTTCATGAAGGGTTGATGAAGTGAAGAGGTTGGGGTCTCCTGTTTAAGCAGTACTTTCGCCAGTGGGCACATTTGAAATTTTGACAGCATATCAAGTATGTTGTTTTACAACAGCTGCTACTGTAATGGGCATGACCTATTACAAAACACTAATTAATCAGAATGTAAAGTTTTTTCTATCACTTTATCTTATTCCCCCCCCCCAGGAAAGTTACACACTTTCGAATAAACCTTGCTACAAGCATTTTTATTTAATTAGAATCCTTAAATGGCCTTTAGATGCAGCTAAAATAAAGGCAATTTTGAAAGTTGCTATTTTGCAACATCTCATGTTCCAATTTAAGTATTTTTAATTAAAATTATTTTTGAAAAATCAAGTAGGCAGGGAGGCATCTACAAGATTAGAAAGAAAAATGTGGGCGTCTGGGGGTTTAGAACACATCCCAGATTATTTTCTAGGGAGAATAAATAGAAAATAACAATGGAGTGAATACCTTCTCAGAATTCTTGCAGCCTAACCTCCAAGCTCTAAATTTAGCCAGAAAGGATCACACTGTAGGTACAAGTCTCCTTAGATGTAAAATTCAGGGGATGACTGTAGTTATTCTCTCTCACATGAATAGTTATAAAGGTGCTATTGCAAGAATAACATTGGAAGAAAGTACCATATATGTCACCTTAAGCCAGCAGAGAAAAGGCTGAATGTCAGTTTAATCTATATAAATAAAAATGTAAATGTTCGTTTGTTCAAAATCTTAAATCTCCTAAAGTTCTTCACCGATTGCTTTGAAATTTTGACACAACATTGCATTCGAATACGCACGTGTTTTTATATACCTATATTATATAGATGTCACACCTGTAACAGGTAAAAACATGCTTTTTTTGAAAAAACAGCGCCATCTGTTGGACGCTTTGAAATTGCCATTGAACATACAATTCATTGAAACTCCCACGTGCAACATTTCCAAAGCATCCGGCATGAGAAAAGTATTGCAGAAATGCAAACTTATTGTTTGGGATGAATGCACAATGGTGCATTAAGACTGAGCCACAGCAACGCGTGGCCGGGTACAGCTAGTAAAGCTATAAATAAATTATACCTCAGATCAAGACTTTGGCCAGAAAAACCTTTCTTTTGACCAATACCTAATACCTACATTTATATAATGATTCTCCTTTTAATATCGTGGACCTTTGCTACGTAGAAAGACGTAAATTTCCCACTAAAGAAGAACAGAGGTTAATTAGCTATGTTCTCAAAACACATACACTATACATACTGAATGAATGCACTTACTCTACCTGCAAACCAGCTTTTATTGTTAACTCATACAAATGGACATTGCTGATGGCAAAGGACAGTACTGGTGACTGAGTTGGTAAAAATCAGTCATTCTAATTTCTCATTGTCAGTGCTGACTAAATTAGTCTTTTCTAAACTGACAGATATGATTCAGGAACCTTGGAACAAAATAACAAAAAGTGACAACAGTGTTCCAGTCCAATTCTCCCAGTGGATTGGCGAGCCTTGTCTTCGCCAAGCAAATGACTTCTCAGAGGATATCAGTAAAAGAGCAGAGACTAGATGAGACATGGCATACAAGAGCATTGCTGTTTGTATAATTGTGTGAGTAGCTTTTCAAAAGTAAACTGTTCAAGTCCTTAGTGTATGAGAAATAGGGACTCTGAGCTCCTTGTAATTCAAATCCAGATTAGAATCCAACATTTGCAATCCCTATTTGGGGCAGGGGAATTCTAACATTCCCTCAAATGGGCTCTTTCCAATTCCTTCTCAATGAAAAGAATAGGTAGAATGATTTCAGTCTGGATTGGAATTGTAAAGGGGAAGATTGCATATATCCATGTANTTTTGAATTATTTCAAACAGCTCTTTTAATGTATGTTCACTTCCCAGTGAGATTAAACCCTGGAGGTCTACACAGCAGAATTTTTATTCTTCTCAGTCCTATCTTCTTTATTTGAATTTTAAAGGACTGAAGTCAGTATAGTCTTATCAAGATGACTTGAGTATAAGATGACTCTTTAGACAAGTCTTTTCCAATTGGAGCTTACAGATGTATTGGATTTTTACTCCCATAATCCTCATCGATTGTGGCAATATGAGTTAGAGGTGAAGTTGAAGTCGAACACATCCTCAGGAAATTGGTTTAGGGATGATCACTTTAGTCATAAATTCAACAAATCAGTTTAACATCATGTAAATTTGAGCATTAATGTTGTAATGTCTTTCTCAAAACAACCTGGACCTGAAAATAGATGTTTACACATTCAAATAGAAAGGTAATTTAATGTAAATAATATGGCCTTTTGGGCAGGATTTAACCCAGAATTCCCCAAAGCAGTCAGTATTGACAGCCCACGGGTTGATGAAATTCTCCATCATTGACTTTATTATAGTTGGTTACACAGTTAGATGGATGTTTAGACTGGATTTGGCATTTTTATTCACTGTCAAATCCTTTCCAAGGACCTGGGATAAGCAGATGTTTGATACTGTCTGCAGGATGCAAGCTATTCCAAGTAAAGCTGCCTTTTGCAATTGACTGATGGTGGTTTTGTTAATATCAGTGATGTTCAAATGGTGCTCCAGATGTTTTGGGATTGCACATAAGGCACCTATTACTATTAGTACTATCTTTGCTTCCCTTTGCCATAGTCATTTTTCTTATTTTAAATCTTCAAATTTTGTGATTTTTTTCAAATTCTTTCTCTTGTATTCTGCTGTCTCCAGGTCACATCTACTATTCTACATTGTCACATCTACTATTCAGACTTTTTTTATCTTTCTTATTAATAATTGTTAAGTCTGGGATGTTATAGGGCAAGAGTTTGTCTATTTGAATTCTAAAGTCCCAGAACACTTTTGTTTCCTCATTTTGTATTACTTTCTCCATTTTATGGTCCCACCAATTCTTGATTGCTGACAAATGGTATTTATTGCAGATCTTCCAATGCACCATTGTTTCTACTTTGTCATGCTGTTGTTTGTAGTCAGTCTTGCAATCTTCTTGCAGCAGCTAACCAGGTGGTCCATTGTTCCTTCAACTTTTTTGCAGAGGTGGCACTTTCTGTCTGTTGTTATCATCTTAATTCGGGCTTTGTATGCATTTATTCTTTTTTTTTCAAAATTTTATTTATAATACAATTAAAAAACATTGGATATAACATGACATTCCAGTATTTATATTCTTATCAAATTATTCTACATTTTACAATCGATTCTTCATCTCTAGATATACATCTAAGTTTTATATACAGTACTTATTCTAAAATAACATATATTTCTATCTTAACACTAGTCTTTAATCCCAACCGTCCTCCTCGAATCTCTCCAGCGGTAAAATTTATCCCAGGTTTCGAAATAAACTGATCCACATTTGTCTTTCAATACCATTGTGAGCCTGTCCATTTTCGCACATGCTAATATTTTATATAGTAACTCTTCCTCTGTATGCATTTATTCTTAAGGCTTGTACTTCTGCAGTACTTGTCTCTTTCTTCAATTTTCATGCTCTATTGTAAGATCTTGTTATTATCTACTTTGCCTGATAATTTTTAATGTACTGGCCATGTAATAATTTGCCTTGCCATGTCTCTTTTTTGTTCCTCATTGGGTCTTTCTTGTAGGCCAGTTTTTCTGGTACTTAAGCCTTCCCACTGTATACAGGTTTCAGTGTATCTTCTTCACTATCCTTCAGATATTCTTCCAATACCCTTTTTTCTTCTTCAACTGTCTGATGAACTTGCAACATTTCATGCCCACCTATTTTCTTTGGTAAGCAGTCTGTCAATATCCCTGTGAGGATGAAGGGCATGTTTTATTGCCATTATTTTTATGGTCTTCATACTAGCTAGTATCCAGGGCCTTTAGTTCAGTCCAGTCCACAATTTCAGCTGTGTATCTAATGACTGGAATTGCCCAGGTGTTAATTGCCTTGATATTTCCTCTGTTCAGTTAACACCTGTACAATTCTAGTTTTTTATTCATGGTATTATTGGTTAAAGTAATATTTATTAAATTATTTTCATATAATAAATGTTTTGGGAATAATGAACAAACTGAAACTTCATGAAGGGTTGATGAAGTGAAGAGGTTGGGGTCTCCTGTTTAAGCAGTACTTTCGCCAGTGGGCACATTTGAAATTTTGACAGCATATCAAGTATGTTGTTTTACAACAGCTGCTACTGTAATGGGCATGACCTATTACAAAGCACTAATTAATCAGAATGTAAAGTTTTTTCTATCACTTTATCTTATTTCCCCCCCCCCCCAGGAAAGTTACACACTTTCGAATAAACCTTGCTACAAGCATTTTTATTTAATTAGAATCCTTAAATGGCCTTTAGATGCAGCTAAAATAAAGGCAATTTTGAAAGTTGCTATTTTGCAACATCTCATGTTCCAATTTAAGTATTTTTAATTAAAATTATTTTTGAAAAATCAAGTAGGCAGGAAGGCATCTACAAGATTAGAAAGAAAAATGTGGGCGTCTGGGGGTTTAGAGCACATCCCAGATTATTTTCTAGGGAGAATAAATAGAAAATAACAATGGAGTGAATACTTTCTCAGAATTCTTGCAGCCTAACCTCCAAGCTCCAAATTTAGCCAGAAAGGATCAGACTGTAGGTACAAGTCTCCTTAGATGTAAAATTCAGGGGATGACTGTAGTTATTCTCTCTCACATGAATAGTTATAAAGGTGCTATTGCAAGAATAACATTGGAAGAAAGTACCATATATGTCACCTTAAGCCAGCAGAGAAAAGGCTGAATGTCAGTTTAATCTATATAAATAAAAATGTAAATGTTCGTTTGTTCAAAATCTTAAATCTCCGAAAGTTCTTCACCGATTGCTTTGAAATTTTGACACAACGTTGCATTCGAATACGCGCGTGTTTTTATATACCTATATTATATAGATGTCACACCTGTGACAGGTAAAAACATGCTTTTTTGAAAAACAGCACCATCTGTTGGACGCTTTGAAATTGCCATTGAACATGCAATTCATTGAAACTCCCACGTGCAACATTTCCAAAGCATCCGGCATGAGAAAAGTATTGCAGAAATGCAAACTTATTGTTTGGGATGAATGCACAATGGCGCATTGAGACTGAGCCACAGCAACGCGTGGCCGGGTACAGCTAGTAAAGCTATAAATAAATTATACCTCAGATCAAGACTTTGGCCAGAAAAACCTTTCTTTTGACCAATACCTAATACCTACATTTATATAATGATTCTCCTTTTAATATCGTGGACCTTTGCTACGTAGAAAGACGTAAATTTCCCACTAAAGAAGAGCAGAGGTTAATTAGCTATGTTCTCAAAACACATACACTATACATACTGAATGAATGCACTTACTCTACCTGCAAACCAGCTTTTATTGTTAACTCATACAAATGGACATTGCTGATGGCAAAGGACAGTACTGGTGACTGAGTTGGTAAAAATCAGTCATTCTAATTTCCCATTGTCAGTGCTGACTAAATTAGTCTTTTCTAAACTGACAGATATGATTCAGGAACCTTGGAACAAAATAACAAAAAGTGACAACAGTGTTCCAGTCCAATTCTCCCAGTGGATTGGCGAGCCTTGTCTTCGCCAAGCAAATGACTTCTCAGAGGATACCAGTAAAAGAGCAGAGACTGGATGAGACATGGCATACAAGAGCATTGCTGTTTGTATAATTGTGTGAGTAGCTTTTCAAAAGTAAACTGTTCAAGACCTTAGTATATGAGAAATAGGGACTCTGAGCTCCTTGTAATTCAAATCCAGATTAGAATCCAACATTTGCAATCCCTATTTGGGGCAGGGGAATTCTAACATTCCCTCAAATGGGCTCTTTCCAATTCCTTCTCAATGAAAAGAATAGGTAGAATGATTTCAGTCTGGATTGGAATTGTAAAGGGGAAGATTGCATATATCCATGTATCCCTGGAGATGAGGGAGATGATGTTTTGGTTCAATTTACATTAATGTTTGTTTCTAAAGCTAAGGTTAAGCACAATTTATTCGGAATAGGATAGTATCAAATGGCGCCACTTCTGAAATACCAATTGCCAATCCAACACCACACAACTATTAGACCTGCTTCTTTATTCCACTGAACTATAAAGTGTTTAATTTTAACTACTGGAAAATTACTGTACATGCAACACTTTTACTAAACTGAATTTATAATTCAATTTACTTTCATATTTTTCAATATTTTTATTATTGCCAAGAAGGCTGGGTCATTTTTCCCCCGTGGCCATAATTCAAGCTGAGTTTTAAAAATTTCTAAATGATCATGTTTGTCAGAATGCACTTGGATTAACTAAGATTGAACAATCCCATCAAACCCCAGTCATAACTCAGGAGATACTGTAGATTTATATAATCTGAAGAAAAATCCAAATCCCATCTGCTTCCAGCTCTTAGGCACAGCTGGATAGTCATTATTCCCCTAGTGCTCATCAGTAAGTTAAAACATACTGATTATCTGTGTTCATCACAGCTTACACTATAGTTTTATGGAAAGACAATCTTTCTTTTCATATCTCAAACATTACATGGAGCAGATCCTTATTTCCCTTCCATTATAATTTAAGAACACATACAAGGAATCTGAACAATGCCCACTATAAACGTGAACTACTTCAAACTGCTTAAACTCAAAGAGCAAAATTATATTCCAACAATTTACCCTAGATTTAGATTCCAGTAAACCTGACTTTGCCTCTCTCAAAAATAATGGAAACTAATAATTTTCTATTATTTGTTCATTATTATTGTATACACTGACAAGAAAGTAATTACTCTCGGTAGATTGACAATGATTTGTACTTTACTTTCTTGCTGTTATCATCTATCCCCTCAATAGCAAGAGAAAGAATAAGAACTAGTTAGTAAGTATACATATACTATACAATACCAAAGTTTTTCAAACTCGGCAACTTTAAGATGTATAGGCATGCTGGATACAGAATTCAGAGAGCTGAAGGCCACATATCTTAAACTTGCCAAGTTTGAAAAATGCTGTACTAGATGTATCTGTCATTTAGGTGAAATGGATGGTATAGAAATAAAATAATAAATAAAACAAAACAAAATAAAATAAAATATCCATCACAGTCTGCTCTTTTGGGATAAGCAATACAATACAAAGTGAAGAAAAAGAGTAAGAAATATTAAGCTCAAGAAATTAAATATTCAAAATAATAAAAGGAAACAGTTAAAACTGACTTATAGCAACAACATTCACTATACTTTTCCATTCCTTTCTGTCCTTGCAATTCTACTTGCTTCCAATTCATACATTATATTTTTGTTCTTTTGACTTCTTACCTCTCTTTCTGAGCATCTCATCAACTTCTTCCAACCCAATTTTCTTCCTTTTGCTCTTCTTGTCTCAGTCACTCTTTCTTCATCTATTGGTTTTCTCTCTCAAACAACTTTAATTTCTGAGGCATTAATTTTGACGTCTATGCACCTTGTCACATCATAATCTGTCTAAAATTAACAGCAGATTGTTTGGGTTCTCAGTCACCAATATGACTTCATCTATCTACATTAATGTTCCAGAATAACAGACCTATGGTGTTATCCCTTTTACCCATAAATATATTAAATAATTACATGGATGCCATATATCTTTCTTTTATTCTCTGTTTAATATTGACTCATTCCTATAAGCCAGGGGCCCCCAACCCCTGGTCCGTGGATTGGAACCAGTCCACAGCATGCCAGAAACTGGGCAGCATAAACAAGCAAAACTTCATCTATGGGATGCAGGCTGCATGTGAAACCACATCCCCTCCAGTCCATGGAAAAAACTCTCTGCATGGAACCGGTCCCTAGTGCCCAAAAGTTGGGGGCCACTACTATAAGCTATATTTTCATCATATACCAATCTTTGAATTAAGCAGCAAACTTCAAATCTAGATTAATACAAAATATGCAAACCTATTCACTTTAGTTCATACTTTCACTAAAGATAAACTCTCTTGCATCCATAGATTCCCTAATCACCTGCAACAGAACAAAGATCTGATCTACAAACTTCCTGTTGTCTATTAACCACACTCCAGTTTTGAAATTGTGTTCACTATCATCCTCATATACTTTTGATCCTGCCAAACTTTTCCCAAGCATCCTTAATAACAACCACCCCCTGTAGCTTTCACCCTTGCTACCTTTCCCTTTATATGGGGGAGGAGATAGGACATTCGGGCATTCCTATTGTGAAACACAAAACCAGTCTTCACACACAAGGGAAACAAACCACAAAGCGACTCCATAAGCAAGGCACAGCCATAGTTTAAATTTATCCTATTACGCTATGTTAGCCCAGTGAGGCTAGCAAACAAGCACAACCATTATTTACTCTATAATTATTGTATGGTTACATAAACAGAATTTTCCGGGACTGAAAATATTTCTCCCTTCTTTTCCTTTTTTGCACTGGAAAACTAGGGAGGTGCTCTTTTGAAATGTTTCCGCATCATCCTTCCTTCTGTGGGATGTGAAATCATTTACATGCTGGCTGTCCTGTCTGCAACTCTCAGATGATTCCCATATACTATTACATTACCACTTACACTTGCGGGCAACCACTTTTCAGTTTCTTTTCATAAGTTTTTCTTGGACACTACCATTTATAACATTCATTTCCATTCCTTTCTTCAATATACAAACTATCATTCCCATAGAAATCAGTAAAGTACTCCCACTTCAGCTTTATTCCAAGTAATTTTGTTTTTATTTCAGTTCAAATTCTTTTTAGCCCTCTTTTCCCTCTTCCAAAATAATTATCTCCTTGAAAATCTCTGTTTTCTTTCCTCTTAACTATTCCATGCTACCTTTGACCACATTTGTGCAACTATCTTTTTCTTTCTGTACCCATTATATGGTATTTTTCATCCTCACTTTTGCAACAATTATTCATGTACATGTAATTTTTCTCAATCAAAGCCTCATTCCACCAAGCATTCTTTTTCATGCTTCCATTAGCATAACTTCACACACTTCTGTGGCATCCTTTAATATATATTTTTTCACTGTTCCAAGCAGCTTCCACATCCCTTTTGCTTACATCAACTTCT
>NW_015386805.1:223239-255925 GCF_001527695.2 Protobothrops mucrosquamatus
AACTTCTCATATATTCTGCTGAGATATGAATTTGTCTTGTAATACCTTTTCATACAGGACTCATTCTTTTCTACTGTTACTCCACTTTTAGTTTTGTTGTTTTACACATTTTTTTCCATATTCATTTTTTTCAAAATCTGTTCTTAATACAACTAAAAAGGCTATGGCCCTCATTCAAAATCTCCCATCTCTCATCCATGTATAATAGCTAATTCTCTATTTTACATAACCAAGCAAATCAACATGGTTTTATATTTGTATTCATTCTTTTGCTAAGTATATGAAAGAACTTAAGCTTAATTCACTCATTCCAAACAAACAGATAACTTTTCTAACCATAAAACAACTTTTTATTATCCTCATTCATTCTGACTTTCCAAATGGCCCAATCATCATTTTTTGGTACTCTTTATCTTATTCCAACTCATGCATTCATACTATTTAACAGAACAATAATTTATCTCGGATCTTATTCATTAAAAATGTTGAGTGATTTCCAAGTTCATTCTTAGTTCCTCCTTTATCATGATTCACTGTAGCCCAATATGTGACAATTTCCAGCCTATAGATTCCTAATGCCATACACCAAGCAATTAAGATGACATCAGTTTATATTATAAACTGAACTTGCATAATTCATAACTGAATTATGAACTTTCATTCATAATTAAATGATTTGCATCTGTTTTTAATATTTTATTTCTGTAAGCCACATAAAGCCTGACTAGTTTCAAATACCGGTAGTTATATAAATGTTTCTACTACTATTACTAGCATTAACATCTAAGGCTTTCACCACCTTGCATGTGTTCATCTCACTTCACAAAATCAGGCCACCTTAATAAATAAAATTTGTTATGAATTTTATCTTAATTTCACAGACATATAAGCTATTTTTCTCTCTTTTGTTTTCTCTCATTTGTTAATTCATGCTCTTTACCATGTGCACCTCATATATTCCAAGCCACATTCTTGCATATTCTGTGGTCATCCCAAAGATTCTAATATTGATTTTTAATGCCCAGCATGGCTTTGATGAATTGAGGCTTTCACATGACACTTTTTTTTAGTTTGTTCTCCTGAGTTCTATGTACAAAATTTGGAGCTATGTTATACAGAGTCAGAGAATAGATCTATCCCACTTTAGAATGGAATGGAATAGAATAGAATAGAATAGAATAGAATAGAATAGAATAGAATAGAATAGAATAGAATAGAATCTGGAAGGGACCTTGGAGGCCTTCTAATCCAGCACCCAGTTCAAGCAGGAGAACCTATACCATTTCAGACAGGTGAATGTCTAATCTCTTCTTAAAAATCTCCATTGATGGAGCACCCACGATTTCTGAGGGTAAGCTGTTCCACTGGTTGATTGTCCTCACTGTCAGGAAGTTTCTCCTTAATTCCAGGTTGCTTCTCTCTTTGATCAGTTTCCAACCATTGTTTCTCGTCCTTCCCTCGGGTGCTTTGGTGAACAACCTGGCCCCCTCTGCCTTGTGGCAGTCCCTCAGATACTGGAACACTGCTATCATGTCTCCCCTATTTCTTCTTTTCTTTAGACTAGCCAAACCCAAACCTTTCTAAGCTATCAAGATTTTATGGGACAGTGATTGGCTGAACAAATCTCTCAATGACTCACATAGCCGTGCATTCTGTCTACATCCCATTATTATATTACAAGCTTCACTCATTTCATTATTTGTTGGTGGGAGAGCAAATGACAAATAAAAACTAAGGCATTCATTCAAAGACTTTTTCCCAACTTAGAGAAACTACATTGAACTACAAAATACGAAAATCCTGGGTAAACATTGCAATTTGCTCAGATTAGCTAGGAATTCTGAACTTGTAGTTCTAGCACAATTGGTATTACCATGGGTCTAGAACAAGAAAAACCATGGGAAAGGCTGGTCTAATGATCAGATAGTTTAGTTGTTTTGCACATCATACTTAATAAAATACATAAGGATTGTATTTGTACAGCTGTATTTGTACATCAAATATGATTTAGTTCTACACTGTTTTTCTGCAATATGTGAACCAAGCCACTGTCATATACATCACCTTACAGTATACTATAAGCAAGTCTTATTGATAGAAGAAGCGCTTTCCATCTAGATATTGGTGATGAGATAAGTAGAAATGAAGAAAGCTGGGCAAACACAGATAATATTAATAACACCCATATAGAAGCTCATTAGGCCTTACTCTCAGGTAATTGGATGTAGCATATGCAGATAACCTGTGGCCCACAAGATATTGGAGATTATCTACAACTGTCAGCCACTTCAGCAGGTGTGGTCAATGAGGAAAAATGCTAGGAGTTATATTTCAGCAATGTCCAAAGGACCACAGGTTCTCCATTCCTGTAGTATAACTTTATAATGTAAAAATAAAAAGGACATTTTTCAGAGTAGGATATTGGCAGCTAAGGAGTCATGCCAAAGCTTTTACTGAAAAGGTGGTGACTGACAAAAAAAACCCAAAGTAGTATTGATGAGGAAGCCTCTGAGGGAAAAAATGAGTTCAAGCTGGTCAGTCCACTCTGCCATCTGTAGCATGGACCCATGAACTTCCAGGCTGGTCAATACCTCCTGGGAAATATCATGTGATTGACTTCAATTATTTCAGTCAAATTGCTTAATGTGTCTTTGAGGGAGGGATTGGACTTGCCTGCCTTGAAATAAGAGGTGGTTTGCTCCCTCAAGGGACTCTATAATTTTGGATAATTTCAGTCCAGTAACCAATCTTTCCTATCCAAGATTGTCAAGAGGGGCTTCCAGATGTGGAGGGCCATGGATGAAGCAGATTTTCTGGATCCTTTTCAGTTAAGATTCAGGCTGGGCTAATAGTATCAAGACAGGATTAATGACACTTGTGGATGACCAGAGGACTCAGAATGGTAATGATGTGTGGCCCATCTTGGCCCTCCTAGATCTCTTTCCACCTTTCAATGCTATCAGCTATGGTGTTCTACTAGACCAGCTCAGGGAGCTGGGAGCAGGGGGGAGCAGCTGTTTTGCAGTGGTTCTTTTAGGGCTGGTATAATGGTAATGGAAAATGGTAAGTGAGCACCTGTCCAGCCTAGATGAGTTCAAATCACCAGGACCAGATGGATTACACCCCACTGTTCTCAAGGAACTGGCAGATGTGATCTCAGAACCACTGAACTATATTTTTCAAAGATCCTGGAGCACAGGGGAACTACCAGAGGACTGGAAAAGAGCTGATGTAGTTCCCATCTTCAAAAAAGGGAAAAAATTAGATCCAGGAAACTACAGACCTATCAGCCTGACCTCAATACCTGGGAAGATTCTGGAAAAGATAATCAAACAACAAATCAGCGAAAACCTAGAGGCTTTTAGTCATTACTAAAAGCCAACATGGGTTTGTCAAAAACAGATCATGCCAGACAAATCTTATTGTATTCTTTGACCAAGTGACAAAATTAGTGGACCAGAGGAATGCTGTGGACATAATTTACTTGGACTTCAGTAAGGCATTTGATAAAGTAGATCACAACCTACTACTTGATAAGATAGAAAAATGTGGGTTAGACAGCATCACCACCAGATGGATTAGGTGTGTGGTCCTCAATGGAACTGCATCTACATGGAGGGAAGTGTGTAATGGGGCGCCCCAGGGCTCTGTTCTAGGCCCAGTGCTCTTCAACATCTTCATCAATGCTTTGGACAAGGGGATAGATGGGGAACTCATCAAATTTGAAGACGACACCAAGCTGGCAGGAATAGCCAACACTCCAGAAGATAGGCTTAAGATACAGGAGGATCTGGATAGACTTGAACACTGGACACTATCTAACAAAATGAAATTCAATGGTGAAAAAAGTAAAGTTCTATATTTAGGCAAGAAAAACCAAATGTACAGGTATAGTATGGTGGTACCTTGCTCAATAGTAGCAACTGTGAGAAGGATCTTTGAGTCCTAATGGACAATCACTTAAATATGAGCCAGCAGTGTGCTGCAGCTGCCAAAAAAGTCAACACAGTGCTAGGCTGCATTAACAGAGGGATAGAATCAAGATCACGTGAAGTGTTAATACCACTTTACAATGCCTTGGTAAGGCCACACTTGGAATACTGCATCCAGTTTTGGTTACCACGATGTAAAAAAGATGTTGAGATTCTAGAAAGAGTACAGAGAAGAGCAACAAAGATGATTATGGGACTGGAGGCTAAAACACATAAGGAACGGTTGCTGGAATTGGGTATGTCTAGTTTAATGAAAAGAAGGACTAGGGTGACATGATAGCAGTATTCCAATATCTCAGGGGCTGCCACAAAGAAGAGGGAGTCAAGCTATTCTCCAAAGTACCTGAAGGCAGGACAAGAAGCAACGGATGGAAACTAATCAAGGAGAGAAGCAACCTAGAACTAAGGAGAAATTTCCTGACAGTTAGAACAATTAACCAGTGGAACAACCTACCTCCAGAAGCAGTGAATGCTCCAACACTGGAAGTTTTCAAGAAGAGACTGGACAGCCATTTGTCTGAAATGGTATAGGGCAGGGGTAGGCAACCTTGGCTCTTTTATGATGTGTGGACTTCAATACCCAGAATTCCTGAACCAGCCCTGCTGACTCAGGAATTCTGGGAGTTGAAGTCCACACGTCATAAAAGAGCCAAGGTTGCCTACCCCTGGTATAGGGTTTCCTGTCTGAGCAGGGGGTTGGACTAGATGACCTTCAAGGTCCCTTCCATTTTATTATTATTATTATTATTATTATTATTATTATTATTATTATTATTATTATTATTATTATTATTATTATTATTATTATTATTATTGATCATCGCACAGTCAGCCAGATGTTCAGACTGGATTTGGCATTTTTGTCTACCTATCGAGTCCTTCCCAAGGACCTGGAATAGGCAGATGTGGATGTTTGATGGTATTGCAGATATCGTTGCAGGATGGAAGCAGTTCCTAGTAAGGCCGCCTTTTGCAATTGGCTAATGGTGAATTCGTCAATGCCAATGGTGTTCAAGTGGTGCTCTAGTTGTTTTGGGATTGCACCCAAGGCGCTGTCGTGATTCCGTGCCAGCCTGTGTTCCCAACAGCTGAGTCTGGGGAATCTGAGGAGGAGGTGGAGGAGGCATTTGAAGGACCATCAGGGTCAGAGGGAGGCTCTGATGAATTACAAGACTCACAGTTTGATGAAGAGCCTGGGCCCTCCAGTCATGTTCCTGATGAAGCTCAGCTGTGTGGGGAGAATGAGTCAGACTTGGAGGACTCACACCTGATGGACATGATGATTGATGCTCGTACACGCTGGCAATTAGCGAGAGCAGATCAGCAGCAGTCAATACGACAACTCCAGGGGAGGAGGAGAAGGCACTGAGAGGCAACGCCTTGGGACTGCTGTATAAAAAGGGAAGGTGTGGGCGGTGCTGGTTGCTGAAGGCAACCGTTGCAAAGTACTTCATGGGATCACGCTCTATTAGTATTGCCGGTAACTACTTTGCTGTTTGCATCGTGTTTCGTGTGGACAATTTCCTCCATTTGGATTGTGTTTTGCTGCTTTTGTTTCTGGACTATTTGGCAGGTTGGTTACCCATATTAAAAGGGGTTTGTTTTGTTTTGAGTCTCCAGCCTATTTTCTCAACAGGGGTTTGGTCCTTGTGCCTTTAACAAGGACGGCTATAGGCTGGGATAGAACAGGCGCCTATTACTATTGGTACTACCCTTGCTTGCCTTTGCCACAATCTTTCTATTATTATTATTATTATTATTATTATTATTATTATTATTATTATTATTATTATTATTATTATTATTATTATTATTATTATTTAGACATGAACCTCAGTCAACTAAACATTCAAATTGACTGGCGTTGATGGTTGACATGGGTTGCTGCCAGGTCCTTGTTATGTGGGTTACCTCAGGACTCAGATCTCATTTCTCCTATTGGGTAGCTTTCATTACCTCTCTATCCTATTCTGAGCAATAACTGCTGTTTGGGTGCTAGCTCAGTCCCTTGGGGTTTGTAAGTACTTGGATGGAAAGAAATTAGCTACAATTCAAACCTAGTAAGATGGAATTGTTGGGGGTCTTTGAACCCCCAAGGTCTGTAGGGCTGACATCTGCCACCAGATGACAACTGTAATTTTGGGGGTCCTTTGCATAAATTCATCTTCTGTACTAATTTTACCATTCCCAGGCTGGGAAGCCCTTGCTCACAATCATGGATGCCTTAATTACTTCCCAACTGGATTACTGCAATACAGTCTACATGGGACAGACCTTGAAGACCATGCAGAAGCGATATCTGGTTCAGAATTCAGCTGTGCATATAGTTCTACATGCTGCATGGTTTGTCTATTTTACCCCACTGCTGCATGAGCTGCACAGGCACACATAGGTTTCAATGTGTAATTCAGTGCTGATTATCACCTTTAAAACCCATAACATAGGGCCAAGTTATTTATGGGACTACTTCTTCCTGACAATATATGCCCATCCTAGTAAGTCAGATAGAATTGGTATACTCCATGTCCCTTCCCTTAAATGCTGTCATCTGATGGGACCTCAGAAAGGCACTTCTTTGTATCCACTCCAGTTCTTTAGAATAGCCCCCTATCTGAGATTTGAGGGGCCCTTCCCTCTTAGATTCCAGAAGGCTATGAACACCTGGCTCTTCCCACAAGCATTAGCCTTAGATGGGGTTGAGTCAGGAAGTTGGTAATATGGTTAGTCTTGTGCTTTGTTTTTTGTTTTTCATGTTTTTATTGATTGCTGAGAGCCACTTTGCATCACTATGTGAGATAGGTAAATAAAATAAATAAGTAAATACATACATTTGTTTCTATCTCAATTTTATAGATTCTCTATGCTCCTTCTGCTCTATAGTGTAATTTGCAACTTTTAAAAATTTCTCTCTTCTATAAAGGAATAGAGAAGATTTTATTTATTTTGAATTCTTCCTATTGCAGTCAAAAGACTCGGCAGATTACAAACTCATCAAACTATGTTAAAAGATTCACAGTACAAAACAGTAATGAAATCAAATTGTCAAAAATAACAATAACAATTAAAATTCTCATATACAGTAATATAATCAGAAAAACAGGCCAAATATATAACCAATAAATGGATGGTGACATTCAAAGTTCCAAAATTCTTTTGAATAACTCTGTTTTCCCTATTTTCAGAAAAGCTAATGAAGTGGGAGCTGATCAAATATTAGAAGAAAGAATTTACAAAACGGAAAGTATGGCAACACCTGTAAGCCTCCATATCCCTTAACTTTTGAAAATGAGGAATTACTAGCAGATTCTCTGGACCTCTATGACTGGTCAATATCAGATGGAGCAGATAATTATGAAGATACCTCAGAACCAATACCATAAAGCTAAATCTTTAAAGATCAAAAACAGAGCTTTGAATTACACTCAGCATCTAGAAAGCCAATACAGAGTCTAGAGCACTGGTGCCATAAGCTCATATTCATGGGTACCCACCAACAAATGACCCCTACATTTTCTAGATGGTTTTCAAAGGCAGCTCCATGTGGAGTGCATTGTAGTAGTTCAGATGAGAGATGATGCGCTTATGCAACACAACTGCTAAATCCCCCAACTAATGCTGCAACTGATATCTATCAGGAACTGGACAAATGCCCCCTGGCCACAACCTCCAGATGTCTATCAAACTGTAGTCATGAGTTAAAGAGGATTTACAAGTTGTGGCAATGCCACCCTATTAAGAGATAACCCTGAAGATATCAGGAAACCACAACGGACAAACTTTAACTATATTATGCTTAAATTCAGTTTCAGCCCATTTCATCTCTTACAGATGCCAAACATTGGATTTCAAGGTTGACAGCATCTATTAAGTAGCCTGTGATATTTTTTTTTCTTCCATTCAAGCATGTCCAATTCTGCAAGACTGCCTGGACAAGTCTCTGCAGTTTTCTTCGCAAGGTTTTTCAGAAGTGGTTTGCCATTGCCTTCTTCCTGGAGCTGAGAAAAGTGACTAGTCCAAGGCCACCCAGCTGGCTTTGTCCCAAGTGAGGACTAGAACTCATGGTTTCTAGCCTGATACCTTAACTACTACACCAAACTGGTTTTCTGGGATAGTTATGTACAGTTGTATATCTTACGTTTATTGATAGTACTGAATCCCGAACCAATGTATGACTTTACCCAACAACACCATGTAAATATTTAAAAATAGGGAAGAGATTATTGAGGCTGCCTTGTTGATATCTTCTCCCCAACAATCACAAATTGGAACCTCCTGCTAAGGAAAGATCAGAACCGCCGCAAATCACTGCCTCCAAACCCCAGTCCTGCAGGCAGTTAAGAAGGATAGCATGGTCAATGTTAGTAAAGGCCACTAAGTTAAAAACAAAACAAAACCAAAAAAAGAGGAAGAGTTCAATTAGCTATCCAAGTCACAAGAAACAGCATTCAGAAGACTGATCAGTGCTATCTCAGTCCCTCCCCAGGCTGATACTGACATAAAATAATCCAGACAAACTGCTTCCTCAATTCCTCATGACAGGTTATGGCAGTGGTTCTCAACCTTTTTAATGCCGCGACCCCAACCGGTCGTAAGTCAAGGACTAAACCGGTCGTACGTCGAGGACTAAACCGGTCGTAAGTCGAGGACTAAACCGGATGTAAGTCGAGGACTACCCAACCGGTCGTAAGCCGAGGACTTTCCCTGCCCGGGAGCACCGCGTATGCGTGGTTCCGTCCCCTGCGCCGGCCGAGGCGTAGCTGGCAAGTGGCAGAGATGGAGCAGGCCGACCACCAGCTGGCCCAGGCCAAGGGAGGTAAGGCACCCGCCGGAAAAGGGGGAAAAAATGGCGGACAGCCTTGCTTGGCAACCCCCGTGAAATGGTCGATCGACCCCAAATGGGGTCCCGACCCACAGGTTGAGAACCACTGGGTTATGGCAAAATTACCAACTTTCTCCATTGATCACTGGCTTCTGTCAAGATATTCTATGAAAGGATTACAAAGCAAAATCAATGCTCAAATAGAAGAGAACAGATTGATCCTATTCCAACTTCTAAGGAATATATCCTGGTCCCTCTATTATTCTATTTTTACATCAGCAATATTGTTCAAGTCCTTACGAAAACTGAATTTCATCCACCTTCTTTGACTAGTAAACCAATCTTCATTCTGCAATATTCTGACAAGACAGTAGCACATGCGCTTCTGAAATGTTCTGTCTGCCACTATTGGAGATCAGAGTTAATCTGCCTTTTAATCACAATTCAGACTGCTTTCATGTGCACTAGGTATCATATGACCAGGATCAGAAAGAGTCTAAAGGCAGACCTAAATAGGTTTTTACTGGATGCTGTGTAATATGCAATATCTGTTAACTTCTGTGTGTTTGGTCTAGGACACGGGTCAGCCACCCGCGGCTCCAGAGCCGCATGCGGCTCTTTGAGCCATCCCCTGCGGCCATTTTCAGAGAGAGACAAGGAAAGAGAGAGAGAGGCACTTGCACTTCCCCCCCTCTCTCTCAAGTGGACTTTCCCCCTCTCAGGGCTCCTGATTGGCCCTGTGCCCGGGTGCCCCACCCCCTGGGAGAAGGGTGGCCAGGAAGTCCCTTTCCCTGGCTGGCCCCATTTGAGGCGCACGTGGCTGGCGAGCCGTGTGGGGAAGCCCCAAGATCCCCACTGGGAGCGGCCCGCCCGAGCCTCCGCTGAGCAGGCCAGCCCTCCCGCAAACCGCAGCCCAGAGGGAGAGCAGCCCCTCCGATGCCCAGCCGGTGCAACCGTTGGCCAAGCAGCAGCAGAGCCGGAGACAGAGGGTCAGTGGCAGGGGGAGGGAGGGGGCTCTGAGTCCAGGGAGCACTGCTGTGAAGCGGCCACGGGGCAGGTGGCGCGCCCCCTGGCTTACTTGTTCCAGGCGGCAGTCTTGGCTGGGGCATCGCTTCCTGGGCCGTCCCCGGGCCACTCCCTGGGCAGCTGAGCCAGCCGGGTGGCAGTCATGGCTGGTGCGGCGGCCAGCAGGGGCATTGCACCCCGGGAATCTGAGCCGGCCACATGTCTCCCAGGCTGGGCCGGGCGGCAGTCATGGCTGGCCCGGCGGTCGGCGGGGGCATCGCTCCCCGAGAAGCCGAACTGGCCACATGTCAGGCATGAAGCTTGCCTGACTGCCACAGGGCTCTCTGCCGCCCGGCCCCACCTCGGCCCCATCGGTGGTGCCTTCCTCGGCCACTTTCGGGGAACCGCTGCCCTCAGTGCTGCAGGAGAAGGAGACCTTGGGCTGCGAGGGCGGCAGGGCTGGCGGCGATCGGGACCCCCCTTGTCCCCGCGGCGGCACTCCCCATTGCCGGCGCGGCTGCCCATGGTGCACCCGGCCTTGGCGCCCTCCTCTTGCAATGGCAAAGTGGCTGAGGATGCAGCGGGGGCGGCAGCCGGGGCAGTGGCTGGGGTGGGGGTGGCGGGGACCCCGACGATGCTGCAGTGGCCGCCGCCAGAGCCACTGCCTCCCGTCCTGCTCCCCCTCCCTGCCTGTTTGGCTGAGGATGCGGTGGTCAGGCCGGGGGCGGCGGGGACCCCCGATGATGCTGCAGTGGCCGCTGCCATGCCGCCATCGCCACCGGAGCTGCTGCCTCCCGTCCTGCTCCCCCTCCCCGCCCATTCGGCACCGTCTGCCTGGAGGGAGAGAGAGAGGAAAGAGAGAAAGAGGAAAGAAAGAGAAGAGAAAGAGAGAGGAAAGAGAAAGAGGAAAGAAAGAGAAGAGAAAGAGAGAGGAAAGAGAGAAAGAGGAAAGAGAAAGAGAAGAGAAAGAGGGAAAGAGAAAGAGAGGAAAGAGAAAGAGAAGAGAAAGAGAGAGAAAGAGGGAGAGGAAAGAGAAAGAGAGAGGAAAGAGAGGGAAAGAGAAAGAGAGGAAAGAGAAAGAGAGGAAAGAAAGAGAGAGAAAGGGAGAGGAAAGAGAGAAAGAGGGAGGGGGAGAGGAAAGAGAAAAATAGAGGAAAGGGAGAGAGAGAAAGAGGGAGAGGAAAGAGAAAGAAACAGCAGAAAGAGAGAAAGAAAGAGAGGGGGAGGGGAAAGAGAGAAAAAGAGGAAAGAGAAAAAAGATTGAAAAAGAGAGAGAGAGGAAAGAGAGAAAGAGGAAAGAGAAAGAGAAGAGAAAGAGACAGGAAAGAGAGAAAGAGAAAGAGAGGAAAGAGAAAGAGGAAAGAGAGAGACAGAGAAAGAGAGAGGAAAGAGAGAGAGAAAGTTAGAGGAAAGAGAGAAAGAGGAAAGAGAAAGAGAAGAGAAAGAGAGGAAAGAGAAAAAGAGAGAGAGGAAAGAGAAAGGAAAGAGAGACAGACAGAGAGAGACCCTTTTGACATCTAAAATGAAGATAACACTGCATATATCCTTTTTTACCTTTATTTTATATATACACACACAAACACAAACACACATACATATACATATACATATATATTAAAGGTAAAAAAGGATATATGCAGTGTTATCTTCATTTTAGATATCAAAAAGGTTTTGCGGCTCCCAGTGTTTTGTTTTCGGTGGGAAACGTGTCCAAGTGGCTCTTTGAGTGTTTTGGGTTGCCTACCCCTGGTCTAAGACTACAGACTTTCAAGAAACTTTCTCTAGGGATTTCTGTAGATGACACCAAACATAATTTCAATGCATTTTCCAGAAACAGAAAGGAAATCATTATCAAATAAACTTGGATCAAGGGAGAGCCTCTTAAGAAGGGGGCATTTCTCAGCCTCTTTCAAGCCTGTTGTCATCTTGCTTTCTCACAGAGAAGCATCCCAGATCCAATCTGTCATCACTCCTGGAGACCCCCTAAGCCTTAGGGCCTAAGGAGACACAAAAGGCAAGGATCAAGCTGACAAGTGGCTGGGAAAAGCTGACAGAGTGACTTATCTATTTTGTCAGAATTCACAGACCAGAAACAGTCCCAGCTCTTATAATATAGATGTTACCCTAGTCACTACAAGGGTTCTGCCCATAAAGAACAAGACTTTCTTGTTTCCCATAAAGAACAAGACTTTCTTGATCTCGCCAAGAAAAAGTTGTGCTAATTAGACAGATCAATCAGGAGGGATTACCTCCTGTCAATGCTTGCCTAAAGGATATGCTTAGTAAATTAGTAATCTTAGTTTCTACATTTAACATCTTCCATTACTACACTCTTGGATAGCAGGGCTTTTATCATCTAAATAGGGATAGAGAAATCTCAGTGATCTCTGGCTGAATATTCATTCCTTTTCTTCCCTGCAACAAGTAGAATTCCTTGCTCATAGATACATCTTGGCAAAAATTTCCTAAATTACCTTCTATCTTTAGCTGGTACTGGCTAGGTCAGAGAAATACAGGTCGCGCTGATGTCACAATGACACTTATATTAAATAACAAGATACTTAGTACAGAAATCGTTCCTTGTGGCAGCATCCCAAGAATAGAGTTCTGATCTATTGTATACTTAGAAGAATCCTAAAAATTGATGCTTATATACTTAAAGGAACCCTGAAGATTATCTGCAAATAAGATAAATGACACAGGCAAATTTATGAGCAAAGAATACTTAATATTGTGAGGGGAGAGGAGGTGATAACTAGAAAATTTAGAGAAGAGCAGAACAGTCTAAGTCATCCCAGTGGTGGGATTCAGCCAGTTTGCAACAGTTCAACAGAACGGGTAGCTAATTTTTTATTGCCTAGGCCCAGAATGGACTTCCGGAAGCGGCATCCACATAGAGAACCAGTTGTTCACATATTTGAATCCCACCACTGCATATAACTCATAACAAACTCCTGTCAGTCCAGATAGGAAACACAGCTAGATGAACTAATTCTGCTTTATTGTAAGACTACATTAGTAGAATCTTGCAAGTCTGAATCTACAAATTTCTTGCTGTCACTTTTAACTGCCTGAAAAATTAAGGTGGATCCTTCCTAAGTTTCTTCCTCTGTTAATCCATTGGGAACTTCTGCCTTTCCTTTCCGATTGTTTCCTAGGCAGCATCTTTTCCCCTCAGCCTCCAAGATCATCCACACATTCCTTTAAGCCTCCATTGAGAAAGCTAATTTTTATTGGAGATACAAGTCCAAAAACATTGACTCTTTATATATGTTACCATATTGATCACAAGTGGCTTTCTATTTTCTAAAAATAGAAAATTAGTAGATATATGTAAAATCATTGTTTTATATTGCTTTCCAATACTTAAAACTGCACATAATATGTCACCACCATTTATTTTTATTGTACTTGCTTGTTTCCTCTGTGATTTTACTTACCTTAAAATGCCCCAAAGTAAATAGAAATTTTATAATTTTTATATAACTTATATAACTAAAATGGTATATTTTCTCTACTAAAAATTGTAGGTTAGTCCTGAATTTTATGACATTGCTTAATCCCAATTGAGAAGCACCCAAGTGGATTTTAGAATCTAGGAGAAATTTGATACAATCTTAGCTCAGTTAAAGGATCCCTCAAAGAAAGGTTTGCTATAAATCAGGCTGAGAATTTTACACAATTGATCTTGATTGTCTACAACTCTTCATACTTAATTATAAATTATCCTTAAATATGTGAATGTAAATACTGTTAGCATTCTACTTCCAATAGAATACAAATGCACAGAAAATGTGCTCTAACTAGAAAATGGAGGCATGTTCTAGTTAGCTTAGAAACAATTCAACTCTCTCTTTCTATTATCATGATCATGAAAATCCACAAGATATAGATAGATAGATAGATAGATAGATAGATAGATAGATAGATAGATAGATAGATAGATAGATAGATAGATAGATAGATAGATAGATAGATAGATAGATAGATAGATAACATCTTCACTTACTAACAACAACTATATATGACTGAAGTTAGGGGATTCATGGCAAATTAGTACCATTTTCTGGGGTTCTGCTTCAATCTAGGTGGGGACTGCTTTGAACACTTCCAGGGCAAATGCTCTTTCCAAATGCATTTGGAATCAAGGACTTACTACTTATCTCAGATTTACTTAGTTGCATGCTTAGCCTGTTAGTTACCACTTGTCCTACTTCTCTTTTGATTGTTTCCACTCTGCAACTAGAAACCCTTAAAATTTTTACCATTTTCTGAAATAATCATCATCACTACCTGGACCACTTTTTTCAGATTCCATCTACTCTGCATACAGATATGCTGCTTTAAAGGGATTCTGCATTCATGCCTCCATAAATATTTTTCTGTATCGTTTTCAAAGCACACAGTTCCACATGCTGGAAAATGAATAGATGGTAATCTCTCCCCAATTTCATCACATATCTTATTTTTATATTCATGCTTAATCCCCTACTGCTCCAGGTGCTTCTTTCCTGCATGAAGTACAACAAATTTCCCACGGTCTTATCTGAACATTGGATTTTCCTTCTATTGCAAATTTCTTATTTCGAGCCTATTGGCATAAAATAATTCTAATTTGTTTGCCAGCTAAACATCCTTTTTTTGTCTTTTGTCATCTGAAAACATCATGGGCAACCACTTCAACTTCCAAATGTTGGACCCTTTTAGGGATACCTCAGGGAGGTTAATAGAAGTGGAATATTTTATTTCTTTTTGATAAAGCCAAATTGATTTCTCTTCATCTTTTAAACTTAATAACAATTTCACAGTGTATCTATTAGTCAGCCAAAGTTTGGGCTGCATAATGTCAGAACTCTTTCATAGTATGCAGTGCAGTCATGGGAAGCCAAAACTAATACAATCACTGTATTTCCTAATGTTTTGGAGCCAGAATGTTCCAACAATTCTTTCTTACTTTCTGCTGTCAAAATTCATCCTAAATCAAGATTAACAAGAGTGCCTGGATAGGGATCCTATTTCAGCAAGTGGGTACAACTAGATCAAATCACCTGATGAACTAAATGTAATTAAAATATAATTAATGGGATTAATTCCCATGTATTTACCATGTTAAAAATTGTAATTTTATGTGATTTTAACAGACTACATGTAATCCTCAGGCATCAAGTTATGTACTTTTCTGTCGAGCTTGAGAGAGGAAAAATTCAAGTTCTGCAAATTTTACCAGGGAGAGCACAAATGCTAATCAAATCACTGCAATCATTGCTAAATAAATTCTGGCTATATTCCCATTTTTCAATTGCATATACCTATACATATACAGCTACAATGATCCAGGCTCAGAGTAAACAAGGAGTACAAGTTTAAAGATTGCAAAAGACATGACTGCCAGGCAAATGCTGTCCAGCTGTAAATTAAATTTACATTTAGTCATTGAGTTAATACTGGGATTATACTGTTTTACTTACTGGGATATCTCTTGCTTCAAGATTGTATTATAAAAATATCATCCATTTCAGCTGACCTAAGGAGACACTTCCTGCTTGATTCAAATGATTTGCATGATCTCTTCCTTGCTCCTACCTTTTCTTTCTAAGAAGTAGTAATCTCTGACAAAGACCTGAGAATTATTCATTGAAGATGTTTTACCTTCAGTTTATCTTCCATCACAATTATTGTATATGAAACTGGCAGCTCTTTTAATAGTAGCCAACTGCAATGTAGTTCTTCAAAGCTGGCAAATTCCATGAGAGAAGAACTTAATATTGACTATTCATTCTCCAAATGTGTTGGGTACAAAATTCCCATGTTGGCTGGCACATCTGGAGAATATCGTTTTAAGTAAAACTGAGCTTCTTATTTGGATGTTTATAAGGCTTTTCAGACATCAGAGCCCTAATTTCCCAAATATTTCCCCCAAATTGAGAATATTTAGCTTTGAGAAAAGAAGTCAAGAATATTCTTCCCTTTCCTGAAATGATATGCTAGCATTCCTAACCAAAGGTGATAGAGCTTGTTTCTCCATTATTCCAGATGGCAGGATATGAATTTAAGTTGCATGAAGGCAGATTCCAATTTAATGTTGGGGGGGGGGACTTCTAAGTAATAACAACTGTTTGACAGCAGAATAAATTATCCGTGAGGTGATGAGCTCACCTACCCTGAACATATTTGAACAGTGATTAGGCATTCATCTCTCAAGGATGCTTTAGTTTCAATTCCTTCTATTAGACTTGATGGCCCTTTTCAACATTATAACTTTGTGAAATCAGACTACTTTCAGTTCATCTTCACTTTTTTCAGATCTATGATGAGACTCGTTGTGCTATAATCATGGTCATATCTATCATTTTGAACCTAGAATATGCTGAGAATATCACCTAATCAGATTTTTGTTAATATTTTGCTGCCTCCAAGCTGGCCAATAGCAACTTGTTCTTTAGCTTGCTCATAGATTCTGCCGGCTCTGCATGAGTGTAAACATGCGTTCAACCCACTCCTCAAATAGAAAGTTTACCCCATAAGACATGGTAGCTGTTTGGTGAAATTTGCAATCAAAAGCTTGGACAGTATATGCTAAATTTGGAAATACCATTTTTTCAGAGAAATATGATAAGGAGGAACAGGGAATATCAGCTGTCAGGATACAGTACCTCTACAAATAAGATACTCAAGCTCAAAAGATTGATTACAGCTATCTCTCTCTCTCTCTCTCTCTCTCTCTATTTCATGTGGAGATGAAATACTGAAGCTTGGCACAAGAATTTTAGGATCAGGGAAGAAGATGGAAGACATTTCACCTATGAAAGACAGATTGTCCCAAACTTTGAGGGAAGACATGGCTGGCTGAAGATGAGTCTATGAAAAGTGGAACTGACAACTATAATGGAATGAAAAACTGGCAAGTAGACTGGCTCATCAATAATTCCTGACCAGACAAGGAGAGGACTTGAGAATGCACATAAGTGCTCTTTGTGAGGAGATTGCAAGGTAGCAGTCTCCAACAGGTTTAGTACGCTGGGAGATGAGGGAATAGCCATTTTGCTCAAACTGTGGTCAACCCCTTTAAAAGTGTGCATACTTCCTCTCTAATCACTTTTTCTAATTACTTTGGGAAACTGCTTACTGACTGCTTTGCAGCTGTTAGAAACCTTTGGATCAATAGGTTTGACACCACTGAGTTTCCTTCAATCCTTAGCAAAAGACGTTTTAAATGCAAGTTCAAGGAGCTAAAACCTTTTTTTTTCATAAACAGCAAAAGAGTGATTAAAATTTGATTTTAGAAAGTTTTAAATGGACTAAGGATCCCATAGCAAAATGCTTTTGTTTTGAATTATTTTAATTTTAGTAATTAAAGGAGAAGAATCATGACTTACTAATACAGAACAAAGCAAAATATTTTGACATTGGACATATTGAAGGACACTTTTGAACAACGAAACCAGAAATTAATTTTAGGAGTGTCTGCCTTTATAGATAGACTGTTTTTAAAAGATTCTATGGAATAAGGAAGAAATTTTACCTGACAAGACTGAGACTGATTTGAAGAAGATTTTATAAAAGAAACTGACTGATGTCTTAATAATTAAAAGGGATATACATATAACAAACCAAGAGAGTGACCTCTATAATTTCCTATATTGAATTTACATAAGAAGCTTTGAAGAATTTTGAGAGAAGGACAAAGAAAAAAAATGAAAAGATATAAAGTTCTGGGACATTATTTGACGAGACTAATCAAGATTGTTAAAAGTAAAAGGAAGAAATATAAGGTGATCTATTTGATCAAGGTTAAAATAAATACTCTATGTTGTTATCTCTGATAACCCTTAATAAACTTTTACTAACATCAGGACAAACTATGAGGCTTTAAGGATTTGTTTATAGATAAGAGATGAGTTATGGGAAGAAGAGATCATTTGTATTTTTGTATTTTAAGAGAAAGCAATAAAATTGTTTATACTCGTGATGAAGATGGGCAGTCATTTCTTTATATATTTCATTTCATTTTCTTTGCTATATTATTTTTCTTTTTTATTGTTTGTTTTATTTTCTGCACCTCCTATTTTTTCTTTTTTATTGGTTTCGTTTGTATTAGATTTTATTGTTGTAATTTTAATTTTTAATAAAAAAAACCAACAACAAAAAATGGGGGAGAGAATGATTGTCTCCATAGGCTTAGAACTATGGCTGGGGTTCCATGGTTAAAACAGTGCCAGTAACATGCAAGTTTCAATGTGAAAAACCTCTTCTAGAGAGAGAGAAACTTTTGGATTAGGGCTTAATATGGATAGACTTCTGTATCACAGAAAGTGTCAGCAGATGGGGCTTCTGCAGGTGAACTGACTAAAAAAGACATCAGAAAAATCTCTTTGTTTTTACAATAATATTTCATCCTTCCAATATTCAGTTGTTAATTTGCAATCACTAATTGCATCTGTTAACAATTTGTCAGCTTATAATGCCACACTGTTGGCAAATGTACAGCTAATGCAATATAAGTCTATGCATTAGTCAAAGTTGCAGTGCTCAAATATACCCCTCAGTTTTCTTTTTGCTATTGAAATATCTTTGTGAGGGGGAAAGGGTTGGGGAAACAGCAGCTTAATTAAGGGCAGTGATGTCACTGTTGGTTTTCTTTCTGCATATCCAAGTTCTGTGCTATGTATTCAAAACTGTGACCACAAATCAGAAAAAAAGAATGTGTTATCATATAAAGTAAAGCAAAAGAAAAATCATGGGGTATTTTCACATCAAAGGAAGCATTTTGGCAATAGAATAAGCTGCACTTTCTTGTTACAGAAAACGTGTCTTCATTTTTATATTGATATTAAATAATTACAAGCTTTTGGAACTGAACATGAAACATTATTAAAACCCAAGGTTTTGTCTTTAGTGACCGACTCAGATTGGATCTTGCAACACTATCCTGGGAAATGTATATTTGCCTTCATTCATTATTAAAACATCAACTATCTAATTGAATATATACAGGTGCACATACTAAAAGCAGAGCACAGAGTTTGGATAATTTAAAAAGTGATTAATGGAGGATAATTTATTGATTGAATGATGATGTGCCATCAAGTCCATATTCACTCTTAGCAACCACATAAAATCTCCATGACAATCTGTTCCTAACCCTCTAGTTCTTCCAATGGTGCCTCCAACACCATTGTATCACCATTCACTTTGCCACTGGTCATCCTCTTCTTTTTCCTTCCACATTTCCTAGGATTGCAGCCTTCTGGAGGAAGCTAGGTCTTTGCATAATGTATCCAAAAAGGATCATTTGAGCCTGACCATTTGTGCCTTGATTTATTCTCTAATCCATTTGTTTGTTTTCTTAGTTTAAATAAGGAAATACTGTATCAATTGGTCACAGGTTGTCTACTCTATTGGAAGACAAAGGTAACAAAATTTGTGATTATTATATGCTACCTTCAATATCAAAGGCAATATGTTTCTTAATACAGCAGCAGGGAAACTGAACAGTGTTATCACCAATACATATTGCTTTAGAGTTCCCAAAGGCTTACAGTTGGACAAGTCAGGAATACAATGCTAGCCTAAATAGGCCTCTGATTGATCCAACTGGGTTGTTTTGTTTTTATGCTTTTCATATAAAATTAGAATATATATACGCAATATCAACATTCAGTACAAAGTCATAAACACTGACTGCCAAATGCTGGAACAGAATATTAGATTAGGTCTTTTAAATACTTAATCCAGGAACCTGCAGAAACAATTTCTAGGAAATATAGAAAACATGTTTTTCACACTTTCACAAGCTTTGGTTTGTTTGATAATTTGCAATAAGATATTGTTGGCTTGCTTGGTTTATTTTTACATATTATCTAAAACTACCTCTTTCTCTTCCCCATATATATATATATAAAGGATCCAACCTCCCTGCATTTAAAATTTAAAAATAGATTTCTCAGGCAAACCTGGCCTCACATCTCTCTTAGCTAGAACAGCCATCACCAGCCTTTTCCATTAGTGTTTGATTCCCACGCCTACAACTCTCAATAAAAGCAAGCAAAATCTTTGCTTGTTGGGATTGTAGGGGTTGTGGTTAACACACCTTGGAGATGCTGTGTTCAGGAAGGCTGGTAATAGCATTAAACATAAGGGTTCTGGAGATGAGACCATTGGTATCCACAATTTATTTTTCCATGATAACAAAAAATAAATTACCCACGCTTTGCTTCTTGCAATGGTAATGCCCCAAACTTTCATGGTTTACCACACCAGCCTTTGGGAGCATTCTCTTACGCTTACATTGGCTTAAGCAATCAAACATTCTTAGTAAGAGTTTTTAATATATAAAACTGTACACTGACAAAATAAACATTTATTTCATTGAAATAAACAATGAACGCTTAAAAAACATCTAGGCTTTAAAAGAAAGTGTTTGACATGAAACAAGAATGTTAAGGGTTAATTCATCCCTTTTAAATTCTGCTCTGAAGGAAATCTGTGCAACCTTGAGGCTTTTAAAAGCTGATTGTTTGCTCTTAATCACCATGTCATAATGAAAGAGTGGTAAACACACAATCATTGCCATGCTTCCATAAAATTACTTGGCTGACCTTTAATTCAGAGGCTAGAAGGATGTTCATACATGAATATAAAATCACTGTCTTAGGTCGCAAGAATATTTAAGAAAAAAAGTGAGGAACAATAAAATATTTTGGTTATAATGTAGGTTTATAATTATACTTGGAGTTGATAAAATTCACACATTAGACTAAGGTAAGCTGTTTGAAAATGTTTTTCTTTTACTTCTAATTTTACTCTTTTCTTAAATGTTTTAATATACAAAAAAGGAAGAAAAGACAGAAAAAAACCAAAGGCATCTTATACTGTACCACATTATATTGAGTAAATTGTTCAGTCTAATTTTTAAACAAATCATTATAGCAAAATAATACTCATTAGTGTTTCTATTACATCAATAAAAAACCACTTTATAAACAAATATTTATCTAATTCTAAAAATCTGTGGTGGCTTCATCTTTGCAATACTGAACCAAGAGGTGTTTTTGCTACTCATTCTCATATTTGCTAAATCTGTATTTTTTCTTATAATGAAAAGCTTCAAGGGCTTGGTACACTCAAGAGTATATTTACATCTTTAAAGAGCATTAAATTTCATAAAATTCTATTAGCAAACATAGGATATAAAACCAAAATGGGACAATAATATCCTAAGATAGCATCAAATTCTTACAAAGAGTTAATATCTATCTTAGCAATACTTTTTGTTTATAAAACATTTTAGACCTAGAATCATATAAGTATAAATACTGTTAATGAATCTGTATCAAATTCTAAATCAATTAAAATCACAATTTTAGTCAATCCAAATTCCTCTTGGAATAGTTCAAATGGTTTAAAACATGATGAGCCATAAGCTGATGTAAAGTATTAATTCCCTTAAATCACTATGACTTCAAAAAGTAAAAATTAAAATTAGCTGCTATTTTCAGAGTGGGATTATTGCAAAGGGAACTCTTATCATATGAATAAAAGTAAAAATTATGCTTCCATCCTAAAATTTTATAACCTTATAGCCTTGTAACCTTTAACAAAAAAAGGCACAATAGAGCTAAAAGGCCTTGCTATGATACCAAGGAAAGCATGTACTAACTTTCTAATTATTATTTTTACTTCATTCATTTACTTCATTTACTTCATGTTATTATTATTTTTACTTCATTCATTTACTTCATTTATTAGCATTCCATAGAAAAACTAAAATCAAAATGTATACTTAGTGATACAACTAAAAATCAAAAGCCTTTATCGCCATGAGATTTGTCCTTCATATTAAAAAAAATAATTTGATCTGCATGAAAAAAACAAGATATTAATCCTGGGATGCCTCCAAACAAATACATCCTATGAAGTATAATTAATTTTTACTACATTTTACTATGTTTTATTTCCCCTAGGTTTAGTGGAACTTTTAGCCATATATTTATACCCATTTTTATCTGAAACTTTAAAACTTGTTATGTTCATTAACAAACAATAGTTTCCTTAGGATAACTTTGCATTCTTTCAATCAAACAATTAAAACCCAATTAGTACAAATTTCAATAGAAACATTATAGCCTATAAAAATTAAAACTTGGAGTTACTGGCCTTCTAAGCACCAGAAATATTTCCAAATATGCAAAAAGAAAGGTGTTCTTGCATTCCATATGCAAAAGATGATGGAAAATTTAACTTCATATAGTGAAGTGGAGAATATCCTCTGCTACATCCAAGAGTACCAGGCTATCATAAGGACAAAGAATAAATCAGGAAACATACAACTCTGTCCTTTAGCATCATTGTCTCCTGAAGCAGATGCCTATGCTCAATCTAGTGCTATCAGGTTTATAGTCAAGAGCTGACACTGGAAAGGAGAGATTATGGATCAGCACAACTCCCTTCCAACTCTGTTATTCTATTCTATTCTATTCTATTCTATTCTATTCTATTCTATTCTATTCTGTTGTATTCTGTTGTGTTCTGTTGTGTTCTGTTCTGTTCTGTTGTGTTCTGTTCTGTTCTGTTCTACAAAGCTACTCAAGTAGTACCTGCAGAAAGTATTAAATTAGCTCTGTATGCTAGTACCTTCAGTTTTGGAATACATACTGGAACATTTTGCATCCATTCCCTGCCTCAATTTAAACTATATTTTCTTCTTAGAGTCTTCTGTATCCATTTGCCTGAGATGTGACTTTTTCATTTAGAATGCATCCGCTTGCTTTTCATCCTCTTTTATTCATATGCACCCCCAAAATCCTAATTGGTATGCTTTCGAGTACTGAGGTTAAGAGAAGCCAGATGCAGCTCACCAGCCCTGTGTAGATGGAGTACCAGGCGTTTGATATCATCCTGATTTTCTGCTTGCCTAGGATAGGATTGAGGAGCAGGTGTTAAAAACTTGGCAACCCTTAATACATTGTTCAAAGGCTGTATTTGGCAAATTATGTAGACCTACTCTACATCAAAAGGCATCGTTTCTTAATTAAAAGAAGATTTTTCCTAACAAGGTGCAGTTTGAAGTGCTGTTTCCATGGACACACACATATCATAAAACTAACTGCAAAAAGAGAATAAATCTTTGCATCCTATGCCACCAGTTCCTAACATAAGTAATACTAGTTGAGACCTATTTCTGACTAAATGTAAACCAAAACAGTTTGCAACTTTTTGATTCAAATTTGTGAGATTTTATGGTCATGTTATGCTGTTTTAGACTTTGTATATGCCTGTCTCAATGTTCTGTGTCCTGCATAAATCTTCCTTCTGAGGAAACAGTTTTATAAATTGACCTTGAGTTGCTAAATGATGCGAACTTTCAGAAATTCTGTAGTTACGCTACACTTTTTATGCAATCTGCTAAGATAACTTTTTCTAACCTAGTATTCTCCAAACATCTTGAGATATATTGGCTGAGAAGTTTGGGTACCATAGTCCTAGCATATCTAGCACCAAATTAGGAACACTATAATAGAGATTTCAGTTGAATATAGATTAAAAATGAATTCAACACAGAATTGGGTGAGTGGGGTGACATAATTAAATCAAGAACTTAGTTTGCCATTTTTACTTGGGTAAGATACCTGCACTAAATAGATTAACCTTTTTTCACATGTAGAATTTAAAGGCTGTTCTTAGTAAGTATGATGTGTTATCTATGGCAGATACCATACCGATGACACTGCAATTTTTGCAGAATTGAATTTGCACTCTCTAAAATGAAACTTGCTGTGAAAAAAATGCCTTTTGTAATCACAGTTCACAAAAGATTCATGCTTTTACACTGTATCACCCATTAGAAGATGGGTTGTATTCATTTGGAGACTTCTAAATCAGAAAGAAAAATATTCTTGCATGTCATCTTATATCAGGCACAATATCTTTGATACAGTAGTTACACAATCACTTTAACAATGTGCATTCCAGAGTGGTGTCCACATTTATAATAGGACACCTATTTCTCTGTGAAACAGGCAGAACCATCCAATTAGTTTCCATATCTTCTAATATTGTAAGCAGTATGGTACTAAAAGAGCTGCAAAAATGAGGGAAGAAATACTTAAGAGACTTGACTGAATTTGAAAATCTTACAACTCAGCATTTCAGAGCATTTTCTGGGCCTTATTTACAAACTGTTGATAAAATATGACCGAACAGGTTATATGGTTAAATCTACATGAGATATCTGTCTCATTAGCTGATCCCTAGGAATCCTAGCAAATTTAATATTTTCCTTACTTGATAAGAAATATATACTTCCCTAAAACCTGAGGACCTTCTCACTGACTGATCTAAAGTAGTATTTATAATTGGCCTAATGAGAGAGGCAGCTGTAGAATGGGCAAACCCCCCCCCCCCCGTTTTCTTACAGAACTGCTTAGTCTTGAACAAGTACACTAATATTGTGACATGCCTGAAGGCTAACATCAATGAACCAGTTGAGCAAGTGAAATCTGTCACTTCTATACAAGGTAAGTGCTTGTTCTGGGCGTTTACTGCTGAGTTTTAGCTGTTCGCTCAGGATGTGGAGAGGAATGGAAGAGACTTAGCTGACTAGTTTAAAAAGTGATTAGCAGATGAAATACAAGATAAAGTCATTTGTCAGGGCTCCTCGGGATTAATGTCTGAATACATCCAAGTCTGCTTAGGTATCAATAAATGATCTAAGGGCTATGGCAGAGAACAGGTGGGAAAGAAAATGCCTCCATTCTCTTTTATTCACCCCTTTGCCTTGTCCTGCTCATTTCATAAAACTTCAGAATGTAAACTTACGCAACTGGGAGTTAGCAAAGTGCAACTATCTGCGTAAGAAAAATTATGCCAATGCACACAAGACCTATGTCAATATTTTGGAGGATCTGAGGATAAGCACATTGATAGAATCCCCCCTTTCCAACAAATCAATGAAATGACGTATTTGTGGGAGAGGAAGGTATTTTACAAATCAATTCCCTAACTGTTAGAAGATCTGACTAGCTGGGAAACAATTCTGTAACAGCATCTTGCATTTGCTCAGAAGCTGCAGTAACCACAAATTATTTGGTTGTACAGAACTGCACAAAATATTTTAGTTATTCCTATTGCTCTATAGACATAATGAGCTTATGTATATAATAGTCCTGGATATACCCATTACATATAAATATGCTCCACCAGCTCAGTCTGACTGATCCTCATTAGGATTGAGATTATTGATGGACAACTCTTATACTAAAATCCACTTTAGCACAAACCATCCCTATAATTCATCATTACCAATCATTATGGCATTTGCAATCTTATTTAGCCACTAGAAAAGATACCTGAAGCTCAGGGTTGAACTGTGGTGTCTGTGTTGCTCTTTGAGCTTGGTTGTTTTCTTGCAGTTGTTTCATTACCAAACTAGGTAACATCATTCATGCTAGTGGTTTGCCCTGTCAGTGTTGGTGGAAGTTATCTTCATGGTTCCTTGATTGGACTCTTGTTTATTGTTAGCTTGTTTGTCTGAGTTGGTAGTTCCTTGATAGAGGTATTGTTTACTTTGATTGTTGATCTAATGTTAATCTTGGTGTTAATCTCTGTTCATCTGGGTGTTGCTTGCTGGTGAGGAGGTGTTTTGGTCTTTTGGTTTCCTTTTTGGCTTTTTCATTGTCCCTTTGAATAGTATGTAGATGTTGCTTATTTCTATGTGCCTATTAATGATCAGTTTGTTGAGTGCAAGGCTTCTAGGAATTCTCTAGAATTTTTAGATTTGGCTTGGTCTAGGATGCTTAATTTCCCAGTTGAAAGTATGGTTAAGATTGTCCATGTATTGTGAAATTAAGGAGTTTTCGTCATGTCTTCTGACTGCTAGTTGGTGTTCATGGATGTTTCTGCTAGTCTTCTACCTGTTTGTCCTACATAATGGCTATTGCATTCCTTACACTATATGTTGTAGATGACTTCTGTTTTTTCTTCTGAGGTTTCTAGATCTTTTGGTTTACTTAGGATGTTTTGGAGGGCTTTAATTCATTTGTGTGCTATAGTGATGTAATTAGACTTATATACTGCTTCATAGTACTTTACAGCACTCTGTAAAGTGTTGTACAGCACTCAATATACAGAGTCAATATATTGCTCCCAACAATCTGGGTCCTCATTCTATTGACCTCAGAAAGAAGGAAGGCTGAATCAACCTTGAGCCGGTCTGGATTGAACTCCTGGCAGTGGGCAGAATCAGCCTGTAATACTGCATTCTAACCACTGTGCCACCAGGGCTCCTGTAAGCCCAGGAAAAGGCATACCTGTGTTAAAGAGTGTCAGGGAATTGTGCATCAGGTATCCAAATGAAGTCAGACACTGACACAAACTTGTAGTTTATATAAATAAATATATATTTACATCTATATTTACAGCAAACAAGATATCAGGCAACAAGAGCACATAGGGCACACAGAAGGAAAAGGTGGGAAAACAGGGAAACTCCCACTCCACACACACAGCAACCAATCACAGTGCAAATTGCCTCACGTAGGAGCCAGCATTCTCCAACCAATCAACCACAACTCTGTTTTCTGGCTCACTGCATTACTCCACTGCTCCAGCTACTAAATTTAAATATCTTAATAAAGAGCTACTGAAAAGTTGAATGTGGGTGTTCATCTTAGATCTGAAGCAGTTACTCTTATTTCAGATCCAAATATTGTAGACTTCAGTTACAAACAGTGCCATGCTAATCAAATGTGTATTGTATTGAAATACAGCCTACGAATAAGGCATAAGCTGTCTGTCTGAAAGGGCTCAAGTAGAGACAGAGTAAAAAGCAATATAAAGATATTACCCATGTTATTCCAAATCCACTAACTGTGCTTTGACATCAGATTACAAAGCTGGTTTCTACTGAAAATCATCCGGTAGAAATAAGAAAAAAAGAGAGAAAGAAAGTTCACTGGGAGAAAATTATTCCCTTAATAGCATTAACAGCAATTGGCTGTGTAGACAACTGTAATCAATGTAATTGCCAGGAGGGAAAATTAAGATCCTTCATTATGAACTACTGGTAATATGCTCAACTTCTAACAGTTTTATGATACTATCAAATTATGATATTTACCAGCCATTCACCTTCTTGCTCTCTTGATGTATTCCTTATAGATTTGACTACTTTCCTAATCATTCTCCAATCTGACTACAAAGAGTGTTGAATAACCGCTTCAGTTAAATCCAAATACCAAAACACGACTATAAATTCAATTAAGGCAATTATTTTTCTTTTTTTATAATGTTATAGTCTTGGTGATATAAGGGAACAAATTCTCCAACCATCATACAGTTTGAGAAATATTACAGTCCAACCATATAATCATACTTTCTTTTCTGAAAAATATCTCATTCTGAATTTAAAACAACCTGAACCAAGTTTGAAAAATACATTTTTTATTCTGAGGATAAAGCAAGTTGTTTTCATCATTTTGGAAGTTGTGAAATTTGAAATTCAAAACGTTCTGCAATATTCCCTGCATCTGGCATCATACTATCTTTGATAACCTGTAATTGTAAAAAAAATTAATTACAAGTCTTACTAGTGCAAGATCTTCTTCCTTGTTATACACTGACGTTCTCTTTTTCTGTCTTTCTCACATATATATTCAGCTGACAAGCCTCAGCATGAGCAGGTTCATTTTATAAATGAATTTCAACAAATATTAGAAAGATAATTCTAAAAAATGGGGCAGATGCAGTCTACCAAATGTGCAATGTTCTTTAATACATGCATGGCTTCATTATGATGCTAGTGCTACCGTACTATGATCATTATTCTAACATTCTCTAAAAATGTTATTTCCAAACAGCACAAGAGCATTTATATATTTGATCTTGACCGTAGCATGTGGTAACTGCTTTTGTTCAAAGTTATGCATGAAAAAGGATGAGAAAGATAAAATTTAGAGGCAGACTTAAGATGCTATCTCAGTTTTTAGATACGTTTATATAAACAGTTTCTTCCCAATTTGGCATGCTGCATTTCTATGTCCATTCCAAATCTTAGAGGTAAACAGTTGCTGTTTGTTATGAGCTACCAGTCTGTTTAAATAGGGAAGTTAGTATTTTCCAGTTGCACTGTTTTCTCTCTGTGCTTTGCACAAGTGAGCATAGTCATTTCTTAGTAACTACAGTAAGCTTAAAACCAGTGACTTATATACAGGAATTCTAGAAATTTCTGCAAACGTGATGTATTTATAACATTTTAGTAATATATATTGCTTTATGCTTCTGTATAATTGCTAAGTAAAGCTCATCTTTTATACACACAGACACATTCATAAGGATACATTAATAAATACACACACATACTGTGTAAATACATAGTCTATATGTAGACACACACACACACACATACTCATGCACAGTGCTTTTTTTCTATAAAAAAAAAAAAAAGGTGCCGGAACTCACACACATCATACAACCCGCCTTGCCTACCCTACAAGGTTCCATCCAAAAAAGGTGCCGGAACTCTGTTCTGGGTGTTCTATGAGAAAAAAAGCCCTGCTCATGCAATTTTGTTGGATTTATATTTTAGCTGTGGATGCAGAATCTTTTTAGAGTGGGATGGCTTGAACAAATTTAATAAATACATAAAATACTGAATCACAAGATGTAGAAAAAACTTTTAACTCTGCATCCTTTGTCAGATTAAGAATATTATAGCACCGAACAGGCTTCTCAAACTGGATGAATAATTCTCAGACAGTCTAACTAAGGGTTGCGCTGGCTGGAATTCTAAGAAAGGCTGGCATTGATGAGATATCTTGGTGGAACTTTCACTTTTTTCAGGAATTCTGTGAGCCAGCATTTAAAGAAGGAGCTCGCATGAACCTCCCTCCCTTGCACACCCTCCTGCCACTTCCAGGGATGCATGTACATGATGGAAGTAAAGATGGCAGACAAGGAAACAAAAGGGCTATGGAGATAGATGGCATTGCGTAAATTAGACTTAACTACTTTTCTTTTACTTTTCCTCTATCTTGTGCCTTAAATACTTCTTGCTTCCAATTTCTTATTCCGTTTCTCCACTTTGCATAATATTGCTTACTGTGAAAGGGTATGGTTTCTAAACTCTGCCTAATCCAGGACATTCAAATTACCTACCCATATCACCACAGTAGTAGAATCCACGTGCCTGCTTTTTCTTTCTTTTTAGAATAGCCAGAGAATGCATGTAACTACAGCTTTGCTTTCACATCTATTTTGGAAGCTTTCTTTTATCTGTGTGCCAAAGAATCTATTGTTTAAATATTAGCTTAAAATCTTCTTATGTTCTTCCTATCACTTTCAACTGATACATTCTTATCTTTCAAAGGGAATTGGGCAAATTCATGGAGCATACATTTATTAATGTCTATTATACAATATTATACAACATTAATATCTTATTGGTGGTTCAGTGGTTAGAATGCAGTATTGTAGGCTGACCACAGCCAGGAGTTCGATCCTGACCAGTTTGAGGTTGACTCAGCCTTCCATCCTTCCAAGGTGGGTAAAATGAAGACCCAGATTGGGGGCAATATGTTGATTCTGTAAACCACTTAGAGAGTGCTGTAAAGCACTATGAAGCAGTACATAGGTCTAAGTGCTGTTGTTATGGCTATTTCTAGTATTAGAGAGGTAGTATGGTTCTATTGGTAAAGCTGAAGAACATGAATGGAAGGATACCATTGCTCTCTATTTGTGGGCTAGTCAAAAGTCGTGGTTGGTCCAAAATACAGTATCAGACTTTGGTCTAATTCAGTTGGGTTCTTTCTTTATTCTTAAATATTTTTATAATAAAGGTCGCAAAGAATGGTCCATTAAAAAAAAGCTATCAGACAATGAACTTCCTCTGCACTGAGAATGAGATAAGCAGCAGGAAGAAAAAATGGTGAGATAAAGAAAGAAATAAAAAATGTAAGGCAAATGCCAGTAACAGGGGAAAAAGAGCACAAAGGAAATACAAAATACCCCTGTGCATATGATTGCATTCTCACAGATAGAGATCACAGAGATATATACATACATACACACAAGTGTGCAAGTACATATATATACACACACACTGTAGGAGATGAGGAGTGTGTTTAGATTAAGGTTTGCCCAGAGCTAGGGTCATGTGAAGAACAATTCATACAATTAGTTCAAAATGATGATCAGGTGATTTCAGTAAAATTAAGTTGGCTTTATCCTGAAATGATTCATTCTTTCCTATGGTGGTCATAAAGAAATGCCAAATCTTCTTGGACTGCTTTAATTTGGGTTAATGAAAAGAAAGCTATGTATTCACCACCATCATATTCATAGGTATCAAGATCAACCTTTGACAAAAATATAAATGCTTGGCTAAATTTAATATAAAATAATAGTATATTGTAGATACTGCCAGTTACAATCTGATAGATGTGAAGAAACATTTTCCTGTAACAACATCATACTGAAAAGTAGTAGGAATAGGTAATCACTTAATTTTTATTCAGCAATTCTCGATTCATATGGTAAATATAGGTTGATAAAAAATGGTTTGATTGGCTAAGTAATTATATGCTGGTTCAAATCCATATTGCACCATGCTGATTACATGAGGTGATTAAAAAAAGACTAAATCAGAAAAGAAGTGGGAAGAGACATAAAAACAGAAAGTTTACTTCTCTCCTGGAATGAAGAATTCTTTAAAAGTGCAAATAGTACCATTATTTGCAGGCTTTTATAGATTCCCTGCCTTCTGTCTATGATAACTTATTTTCTTGTTTAGTCTACACTGAACAACCTAATTCTCAAGAGTCTCAAATAAACAAACAATCTATATTCCATAAACTGCACTAGTATATCATAACAAACATGTGTTGCTTGATTAGATGTTGAAACCATTTTCTCAATTCTACAATATTTTTCTTCTCCAAAATTTCAGCATCCATTCCAAGAAAAGATGATGAACTATACAATGCAGGAATACACTCGTTGGAGCAGAAAAACTTAACCAAGAGCTTCAGGCCTACGTGCAACTTCAGGATTCTCCCCAAGTTACCATCAATTTGATATTTTGAATGTGACAAATTGGGGGGCTGGGGCAATTATGAAATACATGAAGAAAAACCATGTTGACTGTATTTCATAATTTTAAATTAAACTGCATAAAATCTCATTTAGTTTTCCCTGGTCCAATTGACTTTTTCATCCTGGCCATATTTCCATTTTGGAATGAAAACCTCCTAGTGCCCTTCAAAGGCTAAGCAAAAAAAGAAAATGTGTGCCTCATACTAGAAATACCAAGGTGAAAAAACCAGTCCAAGTGTAGAAAGTCAGGGAGATGATCTTGAAGGAAATAGCAAGAACCATTCTATAAGCAAAGAGAACTAAAGCATTCATTAAATGCTGGGAAACAAGATAAGACATGGAAGAGACTCTTGCAGGCTTTTCCTGATTCATTGGGATATAAGAAAGAAGGGAAGTAAAGTACAACCAGGCTTATAAAATTATGTTGTTACAGACTATTTATTGAAATACTGTGGTACCTCAGTACTCATCCTTAATTGGTTCTGGAAGCGATGAATACCAAAAACACAGAGTACCGAACAAATTTTTCCCATAAGGAATAATGTAGTGAGTTATAAGACAACCAACCCTGACAGAACTAGCCTGTGATACCAAATAAATGATGAATACCAGGACAAATTTTTTTGTATCAAAATGCATTGAGTATCAAATTGAGTTTCAAAGCAATTGAGTACCAAGGTATCACTGTATACTTTACTGCTAGTTCTAGTTTGCAGTGGAATCTCTTTTCTGAGGCCTACAAAGATGCAGGGAAGAGCAACAAAGATGTTAGGGGGTCTTGATGAATTGCTAAGGCAACTAGATATGTTTAGCCTAACGAAGAGAAGGCTTAGGGGAGACATGATAATAGTCTTCCAATACTTGAAGAGCTGTCACAGCAAAGAGGATATCGATTTATTCTCCATAACAGCTGACAGCAGGACAACAAGCAATAGGTGAAAGCTAGTCAGAGGGACAGCCAACATGGAACTAAGGAAAAATTTCCTGACAAGAATAATTGATCAACGGGTACTCCATCACTGGAGCTTTCCAAGAAAAGATTGGCAATCATTTGTCCGCGATGGTATAAGGACTCCTGCCTTGGGCAGTGGGTTGGAGTACAGGCAGTCCTCGACTTATAACAGTTTGTTTAGTGACCATTCAAAGCTATAACAGCGCTGAAAAAAGTGACTTATGATAGTTTTTCACACTTAGAACCATTGTAGCATCCCCAGGGTCAGATGATCAAAATTGGCAAATGACTCATATTTATGACACTTGCAGTGTTCCTGGGTCATATGATCACCTTTTGTGACCTTCTGACAAACAAAGTCAATGGGGAAGCCAGATTCACTTAACAACCCATGATATCAGCTTAGGTTTAGGCTCAATTGTGGTCATAAGTCAAGGACTACCTATGTAAGACCTCCAAGGTTCCTTCCAGTCCTATGATTCTATGTAGTCTGTCCCAAAGGGCTAACAGCAAGTATGTCAGAGTTAGTTAAAATGTAGGAAAGAAAAACCATCTGACCTTTCTTTTTTTTTTTTTTTTCCAAAAAATTTTTTATTTTTTTCAACATAAAAAAAAAAAAGGCACATCACAAGTACATCACAATTGAAACCCCCCCCCACCCCCCACCCGGACTTCCCAAACCTAATCCCAGGATACTATTCAACTAAAAGTAAACTGATATTAATATCCCTAACTCCACAACATGTTATTCTACATAAGTAGGTGAAATATATATATGTATATTTATCTAAAAACCTAACTTATATTCCACCATTCTATGCTTATTTTGAA
>NW_015386805.1:256365-278413 GCF_001527695.2 Protobothrops mucrosquamatus
CCCAAATTGGAAGTTTAACATCAAACTTGAGAAAATATTTTTGCCAAACTCTCAACAGTGCAGCCCTTATTATATGATTTCTAAAAGTTTTGTCAATCTTTTTTTGCATAAAAAGATAAGCATGCCACCCAAAGTACAAATCCCATCCTTCCAAGTTCAAAATCCTCTTATTAGATAAGTTAATCCAATCCGTCATCCACCATCTGACCTTTCTAATCTTGCTCTAATGCCCCTTTGGGCCCCAGTTTGCATCCTCATAACAAGTGAGCAGCAAAGCAAAGGAGTTTCTATTCCAATAAGTTCAGGGAGACTCCAGGACAAAATTCAACGGATGTTTCCTTCGGCACACTAGTATTCTTGGGTGTGCTTCACACTTCAACCCATGCCCAGGCAACATGCTGGAAGTGGATGATGGGATTTGTATTTTAAAACATCTGGAGAAACACCAAACCAAAGAAGGAGATACAAATAGAAGATAATATTGGTAGATCATAGTTGAACTGTGGGTCCTTGGTGCTCTCTGAGCTTGGCCGTTTTTTTGCGGACATTTCATTACCAAACTAGGCCATATCATCAGTATGCTGATCATGTTACCCAGTTTAGCATTGATGATGTTACTTAATTTGATAATGAAACATCTTCAAGAAAACAACCAAGCTCAAAAAGCACCAAGGACCACACAAGGAAGTAGACAGCACTACAATTTCTTCCAAATTCCATGTAATAAACATGCTACCTCTTTGGAGCCATACTAGAAGAAGAAAGAAACCTTTTTGTTGGCAGATTTTATGTTGCTCTATAGGCACTGTTCTAGCTTTCACTAATCTTGCGGTTGCTTCTGAAATGATTGGTTTTGAACAAGAGAGTTATAGGAAAGTTGAATATGTGAAGTTAATATGTTCATCCTTGCACTGAGCCATCAACTCAAATAAGGTTTCTTTGCCTCAGCTGGAGGGCATCAAAAGGAAAGGAATAGAAATATCACTGTGTTGTATTCCAGAGCCACAGCCTTGCAATCAATATAAGAATATATTAACAGAAAATATTATGGAAATTAACCTTATATGAAAAAATATACATAAATATAACTGCAAGTATAATAATAATAATACTATAATGAGACCTTTAGTTCTAAAAAACAAAACTTGTGATCTTTACCAACGCAGTATAGTATTATAAATGTGTATGGTCCTTTACAGAAAACAGCCTGTCTGGAAGAGGGAGGAGATAACAAACAAAGCATTGCAATATGAGAGCATATACAATTGATTCTTTGAAGTAGTACCAAGTCCAATTCAATGAAAACAAGTTTTTCTAATGCCCCTTACATATTTCAGACACCAATTCCCATCAGCTACAGTAACATTGCCTTTAGGGATTATCTTTTTTTAATTACAAATGATTAAATAAATATATTTGGGCATATTGCTAAAGCAATCAAGTCAACAATTTTTTAAATACAGGAAGAATATTAAGGAAGACATGTTTCACACTGAAGGGAAGTCCAGGCTGTCATACAGAATCCTCAGGGATCAGAAAAGAGGTGTAGAACTTTCCTCTACAGCTGAAGTTTAATTTTTGCATCTCCAGCAAGCCACTTGTATGCCTGATATGTCATTTTCAGGCTGGGTTTTCAGTATTCAGTGAATCTACTTGATAGCTCCACCCAAACAACCTTGTTAAAAGTTTACATCGCAGTTCTTGAAGTGCGATAGATGTATGAAGAAAAAAGACTGAAAGTGGAACCTTCCTTTAGCATGAATTTCACAAATTTCCGCCTACTAGGAAAACTGTGGCAGGTTTGCCATCACTTCTAGAGGTGTTCCTGAAATGGGGAATGTATCTGTGAGCTGGAAGTTCACCTGGATCTTTCACCTGGAGAGGTCACCATTTTTCCAAACTGAAACCTGGAGCATTCTGCTTGTTCCGGATTTTGGCCAAAAAAATATCTGAAGAGGTTTAAATGGATGAGTAGGGCAAAGCTGTTCCATCTTACTCTACTCTGTTGTTTTCCTTCTGACCTATGCACCGGTCAGCAGATTGATTTTCCCAGGTTCAGTAATGGCACACAGCAGCTAAGGGGATGTCTCCATTTCACTTAGCCATCACCACTCTTGAATTCTAGCATGACATACCCAAGTTATCAACCTGCTCTTATACTGGGAAAATAAAAGGTGAGGTGGGTGAGCTGGTTGGATATACTACTACTACTACTACTACTACTACTACTACTACTATACTATGAATCTAAGAGTGGTGATAACAGTGTGATGGAAGTATCGTAGCTAATCTTTTGTTAGTATGTACACATTGCCACTGTCTTTGCATTCAAGCAGAGACTATGCAATAGCCTACTTCTTATTTCTTCAATATTCCCAGCAGTTTCTTTTCACTACTTCCCTTTAGCTGTGTATCATCAGTAATGGCACTGACTTTTTCTGCTTTCCCTACCCCAAGCCTCTTTTGTCTAGAACACATATTATCAAAGAGAAATCCAACTAGAATTAAGAGGAAATTTCCTGACAGTGAGAACAATTAATCAGTGGAACGGCTTGCCTTCAGAAGTTGTGGGTGCTCCATCACTGGAGGCTTTTAAGAAGAGATTGGACAATCATTTGTCTAACATGATATAAGGTTTCCTGCTTGAACAGGGGGTTGGATTAGAAGACCTCCAAGATCCATTCCAACTCTGTTATCCTGTTATTCCATGCATGGATCAAACATACATATTTCAACCATATGTTTTTTTGTACATGGAATTCTTTATGCAATTAATATTTTACATATCTCTAATTTTCTTCAACAGCTTGAAGAGATCAGTCACTCTACCCCTTTATAACAGTCCATTGTTAAACCTAAAACAAAGACAATATTTCTTCTCCTTTGCATTACTGGAGTCAGGAGTATTCCTATGCAGAGTAAAACAAAGTCAACTTCTGTAATTAGGTTGTAGACATAACAACCTTTGGTTAATACCAAACCGCATCTGCAGCAATATTTAAACCAGCTCTGTTTAGAAGTTTCTGATTTGGACATTTAGTGTGGTCTTTAACCCTATTTGTACTAAAAATGGTCTCAGTTTTCCCAGATGAGGTTGAGTAGGTAACAATCTTTATTCTATAATAATAATAATAATAATAATAATAATAATAATAATAATAATAATAATAATAATAATAATAATAATAATAATAATAATAGTAGTAGTAGTAGTAGTAGTAGTAGTAGTAGTAGTAGTAGTAGTAAAGTTGGAAGGGACCTTGGAGGTCATCTAGTCCAAACCCCTGCTCAGCCAGGAAACCCTATACCATTTCAGACAAATGGCTGTCCAGTCTCTTCTTAAAAACTTCCAGTGTTGGAGCATTCACCACTTCTGGAGGCAGGTTGTTCCACTGGTTAATTGTTCTAACCGTCAGGAAGTTTCTCCTTAGTTCTAGGTCAGTGGTTCTCAACCTGTGGGTCGGGACCCCATTTGGGGTCGATCGACCATTTCATGGGGGTCGCCAAGCAAGGCTGTCCGCCATTTTTTTGCCCGCCATTTTTTTTGTCCGCCATTTTTTTCCCCTTTTCCGGCGGGTGCCTTACCTCCCTTGGGCTGGGCCAGCTGGTGGTCGGCCTGCTCCGTCTCTGCCGCTTGCCAGCTATGCCTTGGCCGGCACAGGGGGTGGAACCACGCATGTGCGGCATTCCCGGGCAGGGAAAGTCCTCAACTTACGACCGGTTGGGTAGTCCTCGACTTACGACCGGTTTAGTCCTCGACTTACAGCCGGTTTAGTCCTCGACTTACGACTGGTTTAGTCCTCGACTTACGACCAGTTGGGGTCACGGCATTAAAAAGGTTGAGAACCACTGTTCTAGGTTGCTTCTCTCTTTGGTTAGCTTCCATCCGTTGCTCCTTGTCCTGCCTTCAGGTGCTTTGGAAAATTGCTTGACTCCCTCTTCTTTGTGGCAGCCCCTGAGATATTGGAACACTGCTATCATGTCCCCCCTCGTCCTTCTCTTCATTAAACTAGACATACCCAATTCCAGCAACCGTTCCTTATATGTTTTAGCCTCCAGTCCCCTAATCATCTTTGTTGATAACCTGTTCCCAAACCATGAAGGGCTTTCAAGGTGACAAACCTTGAATTGCACCCAGAAGCAATGCAGCTCCCACAGGAGAAGTGATACATGTGCACACCAAGGTCTGCACAAAACCATGAGGGCCACTGAAGTAACACAAATCCAATTTAAAGTGGATAATTGCAATGGTGGCATGCAAGAAACAGAGCTAGTGACAAGAAGGAGAAAAGGGGGTAATTGATGATTTGTGGGAAATACAACCTGCCCTTTATTCACGCAAGATAAAAGACTGCCACCTTAAGTCATCAGCAGTCTGGATCTAGGACTTAATTTCTCGTTCGATAAACCTTGATCCCATAAGATTTATGTGCCTATGCATACACATGCATATATGTGCAAGAGAGAGATGTCAAAGTGTTTGTAAATTCCTGCCCAGCAAACTGACATAAACAAACGTTAAAGATGGGTGTAGAGTAGAAAATAAAAAGGAACATCAAGAGATTTGGAGAAAATGGAAATAAAACATAACAATAATATTTATTTAAGGCATTTAAACTTCTATTTCAATTAAAACTGTGCTGAGGCTTGTCTCTCCCAGTTTCATCCAACAAATTATCTGTTTTTTTTCTTATCTCAGAATTCTTTAGAATTTTTTTTTAGCTTATTCTATTGCTGTTATTGCTACTGTTTTTTATTACACACCTACTCTATTACTTTGCAACCCCCATCTTACCAATCTTCCTGGTCAGGGGAAAAGTTCCATTATGATATTTCTTCCTGTAGGATTTAACTTAAACTTGGGAAAACAAGACACTGCAAATAATTTCAGATACTTTTACTCAGTGAAAGGACCCCACAACTTCCTTCAATCATCTCAGGACTAAAGTGCAAGAGCCCTGCACCCCAGTGATAAGAGTTTAGTCAAAATGTTTTCTTGCATAAAATTCTTGGAAACAATTTTTTCCATCAAACTGAAGGAAAATAGGTGGAAGAAAATTTCTAATTTCAATAGAATGGATGTATGCCAGGTTGCATTAGGATAGCAGAAAAAGAAAATGACACAGAAGCATTAAGCAAAAGGTTTCTTTTTCTCTTAAATGTCTCTTTTTCAGTCTATTCAATGATGATTGTCCTCTTATTATGGTTCTCTCTTGGAGCTGCAATCACTAAGAAATTTGCAGAAAGAGCTTCTTATCATGTGGGAAATCTCAGAAGAGGTGTCAGAATATTTCCCATGAAATGGCAAGGCAGTCATCATTCTTTAATTGAATTAATGTACATCATTTATTTATATTTTTAAAATACAAGTCAGAAAAATGCAAGTCATTTTGAATATTTTAATAAAGCCAATCTCTTGGCATCCTAGCTTAATTCTCATCTTTCTATTCCTGTTCTTGCTGTCTTGTTGGGTCTACTCATGGGGAAGTATTACTTTTCATTTTAGACCTTTAAAATGATTTGAATATCTGCAAACTTTCTAAAAGCCCTTTTTATTTATCAGAAAGTATGCTGATATCATCTTATAAAAAGATAAACAAGGAAGTATCTCCTTTTTTAAAATAAAACCAGCTTTATTCACAAGTAGGTCTCTTTCTCAATTTTGAAGCAAAATTATGTTCCAGTTACTGCACATAAATATACTTCAGATGAGGTACAATGTTCATTTATGATGACAATTGAATCTTTACATTCATATAATTGAGAAACCTATTTCCCAATCTTCTTGCTATCTTTATAAAGTAGAAAGAAAACTAAAGCATCTTCTCTTTATCTCTGGGGACTTTACTATCCCATTTTTTCCCACTTATTCACAATATTTTACCTCTACGTTTCATCCCTGAATTGATAAAATAGAGGTTGCACTCCAATGTTATAATGAATACACATATAATGATTTTGAATTTAGTGAATCACCTTCCAATTTATGCCAGAAAAATGTTTGCTAGTCCCCCTCTCCTCTCCCTTTTATGCACCTGTCACAAGACAACAAAAATGTGGATCTTCTGGAGAAAAACAGACTAAAGAAGTAGAGTCCATATCCACACTCTACTGCAGGGGTGTCAAACTGCCGGCCCATGGGCCAGACACCTCACAATGAAACCGCGCCCACCCCATTGCCAGCAATGGGGGGAAAGTTCCGATACATCCTGCGAGGTCACGTGACGTCGCGAGTTTGACATGTCTGCTCTACTATATTCTTCAGATGCCACTTTCCCACACTGATCCCAAGTGGACTCTGAGATAGCTGAACAAAATTCTGTCCATATTTAGGGTACTTTGGCAGTTACTTATTCAGCCCACACTTCCAGCAGCCCCACTGATAAATTCTTCTGCTACTGTGTCCTTCCAGATTCTGTGCTTAGAAAGCAGCTACCAATAGCTTTCTCTTCTGTGTGCATATTTGTTTGCAAGCATGCAAATATGCATATAGACATAAAAATATATGTATACAAAGTTAAATTAAATGCATATAAGGACAGTTAAAACATCAACATAACAATTTGCAAGCCCAACAGCTTGCTCTAACGAATAAATTCCTTTTTTTTCATTTTTCCATATTTGGCTCAATATCATTTGCTACAGCTTCTGTAATAGCAGATTTTCAGTAGTGTGTGAATATAGTATTTGCCTGAGATGTGGAATGTTGTTGGTTTTAATTACTATTTTTCCTTACCTGAGCTACTGCTTTTGTTTTAGAACAGCTTACAGCTGCACAGTTTCATTGTTTTTTCTATTACTTGAAATAGAAAGGTTTCATTCCAGCTTCTAAATGGCTCAATAAATATTGCAAAGTACAGCCATTCTTATCCATCTAGATTTTAAAAATCGGAAGGGAAGGGAATGCTACATTGTTGGCCCTGATTTTTAAGAAATGGGTAGCTCAGGGGAAAAAAAATTATAATAAAAAAAATTCAGCCTTGTTTCAAGAATGACCTTCTGCCTCCCATTGATAACTACAGCTGTGGTAAGACAGCTGCAGGATCTATTTCTAACCCAGGTGAGGAGCATCCCTGCACAGTAACCAACTGAAGTACAGAGGTTTATTAGAATAAAGTAAAGTACCATAAATGAACTGGACAGCAATATTTGTGTCAGTACAAACCAGAAAAATTACTTTCAATGAAAAGCAGAAAAACACAGATGGAGGTCACATTCATGATAGGCTGTGGATAAATAGAAGATATTCTTGTCCTCTGGGAACCACTGATGGCCTGTATTTGTGATGTGGTCACCTTGCACTGTAGATATCCTCTTAATAATAATAAAAAAGTTGGAAGGGACCTTGGAGGTCATCTAGTCCAACCCCCTGCTCAGCCAGGAAACCCTATACTACTTCAGACAAATGGCTGTCCAGTCTCTTCTTAAAAACTTCCAGTGTTGGAGCATTCACAGCTTCTGGAGGCAGGTTGTTCCACTGATTAATTATTCTAACTCTCAGTAAATTTCTCCTTAGTTCTAGGTTGCTTCTCTCTTTGGTTAGTTTCCATCTGTTGCTTCTTGTCCTGTCTTCAGGCCCTTTGGAGAATAGCTTCTTTGTGGCAACCCCTGAGATATTGGAACCCTGCTATCATGTCACCCCTCATCCTTCTCTTCATTAAACTAGACATACCCAATTCCAGCAACCGTTCCTTATATGTTTTAGCCTCCAGTCCCCTAATCATCTTTGTTGCTCTTCTCTGTACTCTTTCTAGAGCAGGGGTGTCAAACTGCTGGCCCATAGGCCGGATGCGTCACACTAAAACCGCGCCCATCCCATTGCCAGCAATGGAAAAAAAGTCACAATATGTTGCAACACGTCACGTGACGTTGCGAGTTTGACAGCCATGTTCTAGAGTGTCAACATCTTTTTTACATCGTAGTGACCAAAACTGGATGCAGTATTTCAAGTGTGGCCTTTCCAAGGCATTGTAAAGTGGTATTAACACTTCACGTGATCTTGATTCTATCCCTCTGTTAATGCAGCCTAGCACTGTACTGGCTTTTTTGGCAACTGCTGGGTCATATTTAAGTGATTGTCCACTAGGACTCCGAGATCCCTCTCACAGTTACTACTATTGAACAAGGTACCACCTATACCAGTGGTGGCAAACCTTTTAGAGACCAAGTGCCCAAACTGCAACCCAAATCCCACTTATGTATCGCCAGGTGCTGGGTGGGTGTGGCTATGGTGGAAATGGCAGACTGGGTCGATGTGGCCAGGGTGGGCGTGGCGAACTCGATGTTGCTTTGGCGGGTGGGGCAGTGGGCAGGAGGGCATCTTGCTCAGCAGGTGGGAGGACATGGGGAGGCTCCTGAGCCCCACAGCTCTTCCGAGGGGGGGAGGAGGGGCTGTGCTGGGATTGGGGCTCCTCGTGCTTTCTGCTGCCCGCCTGCGCTCTTCTGCCGAAGATGCTGTGGCTCCGCTTGCCTGGCAGGGCAGGGGCATGCTCGCGCATGGAGACGCACATATGGCTGCTTTCCGTGCCTGCTTCCGCCAAAAGTTGCTCCCTTTATAGCCTCTTGCCTATTCCCAGACTGCGCATGTGCAGCTCTGCGGAAAGCTGCGCATGCGCGGAGAGGAGGAGGGAGCAGGACGGCCCAGCAATGGCTGGCGTGCCACCAGAGACAGCTCCGCGTGCCACCTGTGGCACGTGTGCCATAGGTTCGCCACCACAGAACTATATTATACCTGTGCATTTGTTTTTTCATTTTGTTAGATAGCGCCCAATGTTCAAGTCTGTCAAGATCCTTCTGTATCTTAAGCCTATCTTCTGGAATGTTGGCTATTCCTGCCAGCTTGGACTATGGATTGCTACCTCTACTTGCTAATTTTCCAAGCATTCCAGATTAATTATAAAAAGTGGAAAGAGGGGAACATAACCAAGGCAGAATATCAGTAAATAGCCTGAGCCTGCAAAGATGAAGTGAGGAAAGCTAAGGCTCAAAATGAACTAAGGCTTGCGATAAAAGTATAAAATAACAAAAAAAGCTTCTTTCAAAATGTAAAAAAACAAGACAAAGGTTAAGGAAATGATTGGTCCATTAGTGGAAGAAAGTGGCAAGAAGGTGACAAGCAACAGGAAGAAAACAAAACTACTTAATTCATTTTTTGTATCCGTATGTACACAAAGGGAAAAAACAGTCCAACCTATCAAAAACAGTACCTTAAAAAACAGATTAGAAACACAAATTATTAAAGGCAAGAAAATGGTAAGTGAGCACCTGTCCACCCTAGATGAGTTCAAATCACCAGGACCAGATAGATTACACCCCAGGATTCTGAAGGGACTGGCAGATGTGATCTCAGAACCACTGAACTATATTTTTCAAAGAGCCTGGAGCACTGGGGAACTACCAGAGGACTGGAAAAAAGCTGATGTAGTTCCCATCTTCAAAAAAGGGAAAAAATGGATCCAGGAAACTACAGACCTATCAGCCTGACCTCAATACCTGGGAAGATTCTGGAAAAGATAATCAAGCAACGAATCAGCGAACACTTAGAGGCAAACAAAGTCATTACCAAAGCCAACATGGGTCTGTCAAGAACAGATCATGCCAGACAAATCTTATTGCATTCTTTGACCAGGTGACAAAATTAGTGGACCAGAGGAATGCTGTGGATATAATTTACTTGGACTTCAGTAAGGCATTTGATAAAGTAGATCACAACCTACTACTTGATAAAATAGAAAAATGTGGGTTAGATTACATCACCACCAGATGGATTCGTAGCTGGCTGATCAGCCGTACTCAGCATGTGGTCCTCAATGGAACCGCATCTACATGGAGGGAAGTGTGTAGTGGGGTGCCCCAGGGCTCTGTTCTGGGCCCAGTGCTCTTCAACATCTTCATCAATGATTTGAATGAGGGGATAGATGGGGAACTCATCAAATTTGCAGACGACACCAAGCTGGCAGGAATAGCCAACACTCCAGAAGACAGGCTTAGTATACAGGAGGATCTGGACAGACTTGAACACTGGGCGCTATCTAACAAAATGAAATTCAATGGTGAAAAAAGTAAGGTTCTACATTTAGGCAAGAAAAACCAAATGTACAGGTATAGTATAGGTGGTACCTTGTTCAATAGTAGTAACTGTGAGTGGGATCTCGGAGACCTAGTGGACAATCATTTAAATATGAGCCAGCAGTGTGCTGCAGCTGCCAAAAAAAGCCAACACAGTGCTGGGCTACATTAACAGAGGGATAGAATCAAGATCACGTGAAGTATTAATACCACTTTACAATGCCTTGGTAAGGCAACACTTGGAATACTGCATCCAGTTTTGGTCACCACGATGTAAAAAAGATATTGAGACTCTAGAAAGAGTACAGAGAAGAGCAACAAAGATGATTAGGGGACTGGAGGCTAAAACATATAAGGAACGGTTGCTGGAACTGGGTATGTCTAGTTTAATGAAGAGAAGGACAAGGGGGGATATGATAGCAGTGTTCCAATATCTCAGGGGCTGCCACAAAGAAGAGGGAGTCAAGCTATTTTCCAAAGCGCCTGAAGGCAGGACAAGAAGCAATGGATGAAAACTAACCAAAGAGAGAAGCAACCTAGAACTAAGAAGAAACTTCCTGATAGTTAGAACAATTAGCCAGTGGAACAACCTGCCTCCAGAAGCGGTGAATGCTCCAACACTGGAAGTTTTGAAGAAGAAACTGGACAGCCATTTGTCTGAAATGGTATAAGGTTACCTGCCTGAGCAGGGGGTTGGACTTGATGACCTCCAAGGTCCCTTCCAACTTTATTATTATTATTATTATTATTATTATTATTATTATTATTATTATTATTATTATTATTATTATTATTATTATTATAGAGAGGGGAGGGAGGGAAGGAGGGAGAGAGGGAGGGAGAGAGAGAGAGAGAGAGAGAGGAGGGAGGGAGGGAGAGAGAGAGAGAGAAGAGAGAGAGAGATTACTGTGGCATAGTACATCATCAAGGCTGCTAAATCAAGTAGAATACAATCTTTCTAAGCACATATAGTGGGAAGTAGGAATAACCTTGAGGAATAGGAGGAAGAATTGCAACCAAGACAATGGTCCAATAAAAGAAATCTGAGTCTGGGTCAGAAATGCAATTTAGGAAAGCATCTCAAAGATGATTCTTGCTTTCATGAAGATTAAGGAGAGAGGGAGGAAGTTGCAAGATTTTGTAATTGTAAGCTTACATTAAGCATATTAAAAACAGTATTAATATTTATAACTGTTTTCCTAGTCTGGTACACCTTAAAGGGCTAACAGGCCCTAATGTAAATCCTCACTGGAAAAGCACCTATCATTGTCCTACCCAATCAGGAGGGCACGGTTAAATTCACTGTTGTGCCTGCAGAATCTCAAATTTAAAAAAGGCCCAAAGAAAAATTATTTGCTTCTCCCACACTACCTTCCTCCAACATGAAAGATGTGGCTGGCACCGAAAGGGATCTGTGTTTACAATTTGTTTCCACAGCAACAATCTGCAATTTTAATACTGTGTTCTCAGAGAGCTCACAAACCAACAAAGCAAAGATCTGAAAGAGAGATGGCACAACAATCCTTTCTCTGGGTACTCAGCAGCACTAATACCATTTGATTCTGTCTTTCTCGTAAACACAAACACACATATTATACACATGCATTCCACTGACAGTAACATCATAGCTAACAAGCATTATAACACTTCTTAGATATGTGACCAGTCCCTTGTGCACTCTCTGTTGGATTTCAGCTTGTCTTGTTAGTTACAAATATTTTATCAAAACCTTCTGCTGCGAACTGTCCAATAAATATATGTACAAAATGCAACATTAGTTTTCCTCTGTGAAATCTCTCAGAATACATTATGTGGCTCTGCAGGGTATAATACTGTTACATAATACTTGTATGTAATGGAACATAATGTTGGTAAAATCCACATTTTAGTGTATTCTGGAAAGCAGTAGGTACATCTGAAATATCCGGCATCCATAATATCATGTCCATATTATAATAATATGAACTCTCTGGGCCATCTAGCAGGCTTTCTACGAACACAACTTTCTTTCCCCCTATAAGGTTGGTGTTAAAGGTTAACCCCATCTCTGTTAGCCTTCTGGAAGGCCCTTTCACCAGCCTTGGGACCTCAAGGGACAGCCTGCAAGGTGGCTGGCTGAGATTAAGTGATCTTTGTTCTCCTGCTTACTGAATTTTATCTGTTTATTTTATGTCTTGTCTGTTTATTTTTTCTTGTTTTAGATTGCTATTGAGTTTTTAACTGTTGTTGTGTTGCATGCTGTACAGAGTCACATGTTTCTAAGATGGGTGGCTATATAAATGTGCTAAATAAAAAATAAGGCTTTGTTTCCAATTAAGTCTGTGACATTACAACACTAATAAGCCATACACTGATTACAACATTGATAAGCCATACATACAGAGGGGGGGGGGGGTTGCAACCCTCACATGATATATTAACAGCACCAGTCAACCAGCTTAGCCAGTGGTGCTGGGTGCTGGGAGTGATGCAATTTCCCCAACCACATCAACATTTCAAGAGTCCTGTTCTCAACTCCTAGAATACCAAGCAAGTTCTATAATACCACATTCTCATACAATGAACTAAATGAAATTTTATAGAGAGAAATTAACATTACAACAACCCTCCCAATTGTTCTGAAAAAAAATGTCATCATGAATTCTTAATGTGCACAAAGTGAAAAAAAACCCCTTCTGCTACATACATTGCACTGGAAAGCTTGTTTAGTGCTGGCACTAGCACAATTTTCACTGTGCTCCACATTGACAGTGCATTTACAGATTATATAATATATAAAGTCTGAATTTTAAGTGCATAGATTTCATTACTCTTGAGCTAAATTCTAATTCAACTGTGTATGGGGATTTACAAATTTTGCATATTTTCCGTTATGGGTTTGTGCTATTTCCTTTTCTGTGAATTAAAAGAGCATGGACATATATTTATATTGAATGCATTTTTATCCAGAATAGGCATTTCAGTATTCCTTTGCTCCTTTTAAAAACATTTTTGTATGTATTTTTTTTAAGGTGATGGCTGAATTACAACATTTGGAGGAATAAATGATCCAAAGGGTAATCAAGTTCTATTTGGAATCTTCCTCTGGGGAATAAGAATTACGGTATATCCTTGTTCTTAAAATGCAGCTATCACATCTCCTACTTTGATTTAGAAATGAGAGGTTCTTGGTGCTCTCTGAGCTTGGTTGTTTTCTTGCAGATATTTCATTGCCCAAACTAGGTAACATCAACAGTGCTAGTAGGGAGTGGGGTTTGTTCTCAATAGGGGCTTACCTTCTCAGTGTTCCTGGGAATAGTATTGGAGGTTCTTTGGTTTGGCTGTTACTGTTAGTTTGTTTGTCAGTTCCTTGATTTGGGTATTGTTTACTTGATTGTTGGTCTGATGTTAATCTTGATGTTAATCTATGCTCATCTGTGTGTTAATTGCTGGTGGGGAGGTGTTTTGGTCTCTTGGTTCCTTTTTGGCTTGTTGATTGTCTCTATTGCATAGTAAGTAGATGTTATTTATGTCGATGCCTCTGTTGATGGCCAATTTGCCAAGCTGCTAGGCTTCCAGGAATTCTCCAGCATTTTTGGACTTGGTTTGAGAGCAAACTCCATTCCTTACTAGCAATGATGATATTACTTAATTTGGATAATAAAACGTCTGCAAGAAAACAACCAAACTCAGACAGCACCAAGGACCCCTCATTTCAACCCTGAGTTACAAATAGTCTCTTTTGTGAAACAGAAATATACAACTGGGTATCATTAGTATGTTGATTGATATCTTATCCAGAACTGATGGATCCTCTCTTTATCAGTTTCACATAGACATTAAACATGGGCAATAAGATTGAACCCTGCAGCCCCCTAAGCTGGAATAAACAGGTGCTTAATTAACTATGGCCTCCTTCCAGAACCACTGATGATGAGCAATTGGCACTGCTGCCAGCTCTCATGGTTATAGAAAAATATCTATGATTAATGCCACTGAGAGATTTGTTTGGACCATAGAATTAATCAATTAATACAGGTCAATTAATACAAGAGTGACCAATACAATTTCCATTCTATGCCCAAGTCTGAACCTTGACTCAAAGAGATCAAGATAATTAGCTCCATCTAAGACTTTTTGTAAGTGATATCCGCTTACTTTCTCTAAGTTCCTCCCTAAGCAGGAAAGGTTAGAAACAGATGACAGCTATCTAATACAGCCAGAGTAAAGGATGGCTTCTTGAGGAAGAAATGTACTGTAGCCACCCTCAAGGGAAAAAAAAAAGATATGATTTCTTCCCTCAAAGAAGCAGTAACCGCCTCTTGTATTCAGGTGCATATCTTATATCCTTAGTGGCCTTCCAAAGATGAAGCCCACAGACCACAAAACTGAAGTGTAAGAGAGACCTGTCCATTTCTTCAGAATTCACAAGCTCAAGCAAATACCAGATGATTTCAAAACACAGTTTCCAAGTCACGTCCTTTGGAGCTATACATGCAGCATTGCAGTACATATGAATGATTTTTCTCAACTAAACAACTGGCAAAAATGTTACATCAGCCTGCAGGGAGATATGACTTGCCTCTCTTTCCTCAAAGGGGAACAAGCCACTGTAAACAGTGCCAGTGAATGACATTCTGCTAATGCAATAAGAACTGATTGCTTTACTGATGCTTTACTATTCTTATTGCTGCTGACCTTGGACTCATAGCAGTATTTGGTCGTACTCGGACCTTGTTTCCATCAGAATGCTCTGGACATTACCTTTTGCTGCTTCATCACTGAGAGCTTCTTGGTAAACCAAGGAGCCCCCCAGGATCAGGGTATACTGAGAAGTCTCTTGAGAACAATCTCATCAATGCTCACAATATAAAACAAGTTAAATCCATATGTTCTCTAAGATAGGACCAATGGTGGGATTCAAATATGTGAACAACTGGTTCTCTGTGTGGATGCTGCTTCCAGAAGTCCATTCTGGGCCTGGGCAACAAAAAATTAGCTACCGGTTCTGCCACACTGATGCGAACTGGCTGAATCCCACCACTAGATAGGACCATCTAATCCAGGGGTGTCAAACTTGCAACGTCACGTGATGTGTTGTGACATATCGCCACTTTTTTCTCATTGCCGGCAATGGAGTGGGCACGGTTTCAGCATGACGCATCCAGCCCGTGGGCCAGCAGTTTGACAGCCCTGATCTAGTCAGTCCACCATGCTTCATAGTTCAATGGTGATAACTCACAAAGCTGTCCAAAAACTGACCAGACTATGTAAAAAATACTCAATAATGTGCTCTTTCAGATCATAGGCCACCTGTTCCAAAATAAAGATTCAGTTAGATCTTATACTGGGGAAACTTGTGTAATGTATAACAAATCCTGGGAATAAATATAACATCAGAACAATTAATTCTGTACAGACAGATTGTTGCATAAATGTGATAGAGACATTACATACCCTTTAACTTCTATAATAGTTAATCTGTTCTAGAATTAATAATAATTTAGTCACCTTTCCCCAGCCAGGTTGCTTCCAGAAGATTAGATAGGTTGGAAGTTCTGGATCTCAATTCCATTACATGAGAAGGAAGGATTGTCTTAGCCAAGAATTCTTGTATACAACAGGGTTTCATTTCAAAGTATCCAATATTCTATTTTGGCAATGAAAAAGGCCAGTGAAATAATAGGACTACACCAAATGCTCTCTATAAACTTTAATTACACATCAGTCTTATTCTTAAATTAAAGTTTACATGATTTCAAATTTTCTTTCCTAGAACAACTTTGGCCAAAATTCTGTTACAGAACTGTGATTTCCATAATCCTTACCCAGAGACCCAATGCATTTAAATACCACAAGGTTTGGGAAGGTTGTCTTAGAACCTATGCCACTATTAGCCTTTTTATATAAATATATAGCAATTCTGTAGCCAAGTTAACAACACTAGCACCAACCAGTCTTGCTCTAAGTCATGCCATCATATATATTTGTCAGCACAGAAAAATAAAAAGGGAAATAAAAACAAAATACATGTCTAAACGCTTGTTACATTTTTCTCTCTTTTGCAAACAACTCATTTTGATCACACATGCTGCCCTCAAAGTCGTGTTTAAACATAAGCAAGGAACAAACTGATTCATTAAATATATATATGGAATGCCACTGCTTACCTGTCAGGTGATCAGCAAGGACAAGACAGCAACGGGAGGACACAGAGGAGAAAAAAGAGCTAGAAGGGATCATTCACAGCTTATAAAGGATATGGATTGCACACCATCTTGATGCACCAGCTACGAGGACTGGTCGTCTGTTTTAGGCAGAAGAAAACCACGGGGGCCAAATCAGGATACGGCACATTTGGGTCCAGTGGGGGCACATCACCATCGTCCTCATTGTCCTCTAAATCTGGGGACGGTAGTGGCTGCTCCAGTGAAGTTGGTGGCTCACTTATTCCCAGGTCCACATGTTCCAGGGAGCACATTGTGGGGCTGTTGTGAATCGATGGGCTCCCCAAATGCCAGGCAGAGGAGTGGTGGGAGCCATGCTCTGCCATGCTGGCACAAAATGAGAACTCCTGAAATACATAAAAAGGTAGTTGAACATTTCCTCCCAGTGGATAATACAGCAATAGCAATAGCACTTAGACTTATATACTGCTTCACAATGCTTTACAGCCCTCTCTAAGCAATTTACAGAGTCATCATATTGTCCCCAACAATCTGGGTCCTCATTTTACCAACCTCAGAAGGACAGAAAGATGAGTCAATTTTGAGCTGGTGAGAATGGAACTGCCAAACTGCTGGTAGCCTGCAATACTGCATTCTAACCACTGTGCCACACAGACCATGATTCTCTCTCATTTTTGGCTTTGACAGCACTGGGAAGAAACAATGTTGAACCATGAAATTATTTGTTAAAGTTCCAGTTCATACTGAACACATTTTTGCCATTCCTTTTTGTGCTATTTAAATGAAAAACATTTTATTTCATTTTTTTAAAATAAAGTAATTATTACCATCCACCAATAACAACCAAAGGAGTCTGCACCATCCTGATTAGTATACTGGGGGTGTGAGTTGTCTGGATTCACGACCAAATGCATTGGCAACTCAACTAATATGCCCTGCAAAGTTGCCTTGTGTTGTGGGATGAGTGTCAGAATGTTAAATGTGACTCGGGTTGCAAACTGTGCCTATAATGATGTAATCCACAGAATGTTTCACCACATGATGACTGGATCTATCACATCCTTTATTTCCTTTTAAAACTGAATGCAGTGTGATTCAGCAATAAAAGCAAATATGTTTTTACACAATGCATCACTAAAATGGAATTCACAGCCATCCTATAAAAGGATGACATTCAATTTAGATGGGTTTAAAAGGTGTTTGGACCAATTATTTTTAAAAAGTAGGAATCAGTCACTACTTACACTACTCTGGGACTACAAACAATATAACTTTAATATTAGCTGCTGAGAAACAGCAGGCCCTCCTTTCCATACTTTGGAGCTTCCTGAATCTTTCTAGTTGACTATTGACTGGCACAGAATCCTGGATCAGACAGGCCTTTTTTGACCCAGCAGTCTCTTTGTATGTACCAATCTGATTGTGCAACTTGGCATTTAATCTTCTCAGATGTCTCACTCCATTTATTCACTTCATCTCCAAATACAGTACTTCCAATGGTAATTATAAAATTATGAAATTGCTGCTTTATCAAACCAATATCAATCCTAAATTCAAACTATAAACCACATTAATAGATCCATATATGCCATGAAAACTCCATTTTCTTTTCAAAAGCATTCTACCTTAGCAAGATAATTGTATGAACAATGATGGGAGAATGATTATATTGCCACAGCAGAGGAATGGATTGTGAAAGTATCAAAATCAAAGAAATGGCAAAATCGAGGGGGGGAAAAGAACAATTTTTTAAAAGATTGGAATATGGACATCTTGCTAAAAGAAGAAAATAATGAAATGATGGCTTACCAGTCTGAAGATTGAATTTGATTAAATGTGAGGCTGAAGGAACATATATAATATCTAAGAGGGAGGAGAGTTTATAAAATTATAACTATCCTTTAAAAAGAAGGTTGGATATCATTATATTTCTTAACTTTAGTTCTTTTCTTTTTCCATTTCTTGAATTTTTTTTGCTTTTCTCTTTTTTTGTTTCCTTTCTTTTTCTTTCATTTTGTGTTCTATTCTTTTTTCTTCTTTTTTTTAAGAAAAATTCTTAATAAATATAACTAAGAGTAATATAACTAATAAAATAAGACAAAAAGATTTCAAAACCAGAATTAACTGATTTCAAACTGAAAATTTGTGAGATGGGCAGCCATAAAAATTCGATAAATAAATAAATAATAAACTTTTATAAAGGAGGAGGTGTTGACCCCTTTCCTGAAAGTAAATACCTAAATTCAAGTTAGCAAGTAAATCAGTACAATTGGCTCTGATACAATTCAGTACAAGAAGGTATTTAGCCCGTTCTGGAACCAAAATATCTACTGAAACAAATAAGCTATTACATCTGCCTTTAATTATTTCAAAAAACAATTCTGTACTAAAATGGGAGAACTATACAATATTGGCTTCTTCAATATAATTAATATAAAAAGCACCAAAGGTTACAATAAATAATAGGACATAGGGCTCTTTACAAAAGACCACGAAACACTGCTGGATTTAATACTGAATGCCCCACTGAATAGCTCTTAAGCAATTCAAAAGCTTATAATGACTGTTGACTGAATTTTAAGAAATGCCACCTATTGTCTATGACAAGGCCAACTCCATTATTAGGCATTTTGTCACAAAAGGATGACAAATTATCAGCCACTACCAGAAATTGGGAGAGCTGCATGAAGAATTCTATGTTTCATTTGCTAAAATCATTTGCCTGGCTTTGGGTTCAGTGCACAAGGACTTTGAGGGGGCGGGAGGGTGAGGAAGACATGACTAGTTACTGTAATTCATGCAGCAGAAAACCAGGGGTGTTTAAATCAATAACCAAGTACAGACAAAAAAAAGGTTGAGATTTGACCTGGGTTTTACTTAAAGAAACTTGCTGGGCTGTCGCAGAAAGGGTAACTACCCCAAGAGACAAGTAGAATAAGCAGGTTTTGAGAGACCCTTCCTATTTCCACCACCACTTCTTTTTTTCTCTCTCTCTCATCTTTCCTCCACCTCTTACAACAAAATATTTTTACACAATTTCCTTGAAACAGATTTATTTCCTTCATCTGATAAAGTGGCCTCAATACACAAAATCCAATGATAAAATAAAATTATGCAGTCTTAAAGATGCCTCTAGCTTTAATGATTTCATTTACTGTTGTCTTTTAATAATAATTTTCAAACGGATGTTCAATGTAGTTTTAATGGATTTGCATTTATATAAAGCCTCAAAGAATCAATTGTTTTGGTTGAGGGGGAAAGGAGGAGCTATGCAAATATTTGTAATTATTCTGCTTTTCTCCTACATTTGAGAAGCTTCAGCAGACAGCAAGTACTTAAGGGTCTCACACACACAGAGAGAGAGAGAGGGGGGAGGGAGGGAGGGAGAGAGAGAGAGAGAGAGAGAGAGAGAACACATTCAGACATTTTTCATAGTAAAGTGCAAGAATGGAACAGAAATAAAGACAGAAAATTGCAGGATATTTCTTTCCAGTGTCTTATACAATGGCCTTCCAAATCTCTATGTAATGAAAAGATTCTTCTCATTCTGCCTTAAGAACAGGGCATCATAGAACAGCCAGCCTTACAGAGTTGGCCTAGATAGCAACACAAGACTATTTTAAAGTATCAGCTCGTAGAAAAATCCAGTTCTCAACACCACAGGATTTATTAATGTCAATGATCCAAAACACAGAGCTTATCTCTCTCTCTCTCTCTCTCCCTCTCCCCTTAATCCCTTCCCTCCTCCCTCAGAACTGAATGTTATCTCTCCTGAGATTTTTCTATCTGTAAGCCATCTTTCCTGTTCTATACTATACAGCCCACTTCAATCAACTTTGCTTAATCTAAATACTTACGACTTCCTGCTATTTATATGGAGACGCTTCATCAAACTGTCATTAGGCATTCCAGCAATGCATCACCCAAGATGTTCCACTGCCTCACACTCTTTTGTGTGTGTATTTTTATATCCAAATCTACTTTATTTTAATGATTCTTATTTCATTTCTTTCTACCTGAAAACAGCTTACTACTAAGCATCAGGGTTATGCATAAACGAGTTGCATATTAAAACCAACAAACACATTGGAGGGAAATTTACATTGTACTAGATTTTTTCTTTATTCTGTACAGATATAAATATTTGCTAGAAAATCTGGATGATAGAAAAGAAATGTGTCCATCAACAGAATGTTCTGTTATTTTCTTTCTTTTTTGAAAAATATTGGCTTGATTTCAAAATACATTTGTTAATCTGAGTAACTTGAAAAAATATTTAAAATATTTTAGAATAAAAGTTACAGTTACAAGTTGTTCCATTTTTAAAATAAATCATTCCCACCACTTCTAATATTCAGACTGTGGGTGTGTTGCTATAGCTAAAATTGCATCAATATGCAGAAGGACTAGTCTACAAATTTGGAAATGCCATGTCTCCAGAATCAGCAGCTCTCCCCAGTTCTCCAAAAGGAATCAGAATTTATTGAATTCCAGAACACTTACTATGCCTTTCTGTCCCTTCTCATCCTAAAGATGTACATCTACCATTATACAGTTAATCTTCTATTCTTCAGTCTTGTCTGAGACCTCAGAACTGGGGTCCTTAAGAACAAGAGTCAACATTTCAAGCTACAGAATCATCAAGCTACTATCCTCCTTAACTTTTAGTAGAATCCTAAATCTGGAAGTGACCATAGCCGAACATCTCGCTCAGTGCATGGTCCTCTAGAGCAGTGTTTCTCAACCTTGGCAACTTGAAAATGCCTGAAGAATTCTTCAAGTTAAAGTTCACACACCTTCAAGCTACCAAAGTTGAGTAACATCACTCTGGAGCATCGATGACTATCCAGCATTTGTTGAAGACCTTTCATGAAAGATTACTCACCACTTTGTAGACATGCACATTGTTACAATGACAAAATTTCTCCTGATATCTAGCCTGATCCTCTTTCCTTGGATTTTAGTTCTGGTCCTGTCTTCTAGGGCAATAGAGAATAATCCACATCTCTTTCTGTGTAACAACTCTTCAGTTATTTGAAACTGCTATCATATCTCACCTCAGACATTTTTCTGAAGGCTAAACATACACAGATCCTTTACTATTTCTCATTCGGCTTAGTATCAAATTTTTTCATCATTTTGGATCTATCCTCTGAACTTGATCCAGTTTATGTCCATTGCTTTGAACTATGTCCATTGCTTTGAACTATGGTGCCCAGAATACTCCAAATAGGGTCAGACCCTGGCAGAATAGAGGGGAACAACTGAGTCCTATGATCTGGACTCTATGCTTCTCCTAACACACCTAACACACCTCAAAATAATAAGCTGAACGTGCACTGTTCTGGTCTTAGAAACAGTAAATGACTCTTTATTCTTTTTTCTTTCTGAAAATGGTGCACATTAAGCCTAAACATTCAAAAGAATGGGAAACTGTAATTCAACAGTTGTATGGGACGGTTGTATGGGAGGAGTTTGACTCTGTTGCTCCCGAGGACGTGGACAGGGTCTTGGGAGGGCTGAATGCAACCACATGTTTGTTGGATCCGTGCCCCTCCTGGCTGGTACTGGCAGCCCGGGAGGGTACACGAGCCTGGCTCCAGGGAATTGTTAACGCTTCTTTGCAGGAGGGTGCCTTTCCTGAGGCCCTTAAGGAGGCCGTCGTGAGGCCCCTCCTCAAGAAGCCTTCCCTGGACCCAGATGAGCTGGCCAATTATCATCCAGTCTCCAACCTTCGCTTTGCGGCGAAGGTTGTTGAGAGTGTGGTTGCGCGGCAATTCCCTCGGCACCTGGATGAAGCAGTCTATCTAGAC
>NW_015386805.1:279235-323522 GCF_001527695.2 Protobothrops mucrosquamatus
GATTTTACTTAGGGATGATTTTAAGAATAATTTTAATAGGAATAACAGCTTCTAATATTTGGTTTTTAATTTGGTTTTATAGGGGTCTATATTTTTTGTATCTTGTATTTGTACTTGTTTTAATATGCTGTGCACCGCCCTGAGTCCTGCGGGAGAAGGGCGGTATATAAATTAAATTATTATTATTATTATTATTATTTAAACACGCACAATCAACATAAGCAAAAAGTCCTAGAACCACAATCTGTTTCTTCTAGGGAGAGCATACAAAATTGTTAAAGGATGCATTTTGATCTTCGTGATTGAGACCTTGTTGGCTTTTCAGTGCACTAGGAGTGTTCAGACTCTTCAAAGTCCTCAGGCAGATCAGAATAGAGGAAATTCAAACATGTTCAGGAATATTGAAAATATTTGGGAGGAACAAAAAGTGCTTTGGCTGACTTGCTAACTGTGACCTTTTCTGGAGGCTGTGACTACAGTGACTCATGTCCTTGCCATCTCCTGCTTAGACTACTACAATTTGTTCTACTGTATATGAGCTGTCCTTGAAGATGATTCAGAAGCTCCAGCTGGTAGAGACTATGAGCACCTACCTGCTGACTCAAGCAAACTGGTTTAGCAGAGTGACACCAATATCACAGGGGCTGCACTGATTGCCAGATTCCAAGTGCAATGCTTAACTCTTTATGGCTTGGGTGCTTGTTACCTTTGAAACCATCTGTTCCAGATTGAATCTGCCTGCCTAATGCATGTAAGCTAAGGGGCATGCTATGGTCTCCTATCCCTCAGAAATAAGAGGGCAAGGCTACAGTTGTTGATATGAGTCATAGCTCCCTCATTCTGGAACAGTTTCCCCCCCTGAGGTCAGGATGGCTCCTATCCTATTATCATTCAAGAGCCATGGTGCAGTGGTTAGAATGCAGTACTGCAGGCTACTTCTGCTGACTGCTGGCTGCCAGCAGTTTGGCAGTTTGAGTCTCACCAGCTCAAGGTTGACTCAGCTTTCCATCCTTCCGAGGTGGATAAAATGAGGACCCAGATTATTAGGGACAATATGCTAACTCCGGAAACTGCTGTGAAGTACTGTGAAGTGGTATATAAGCCTAAGTGCTATTACTATTGCTATTCAGAAACCCAAGTAAGATCACACTTTTTGCACTACCCTTGGAGAAGGGAGTCCTGTGGCAAGGGCAGTTATCTTGGCCAACTTGAGTTCTTATAGGTGTTTTTAGCTGGTTTCATTGTTGTTTATATTGTTTTACAATTGGAAGCCACCTAGACTCGTATGACTGCAAACATGCAAAGAATTCTAATTATGGGAAAAGCCTCCCCAAGCCATATAAATAAAGACTAAAATGCTCAGCATCCAAGGATGCTGCTGTAATGAGCTGCCCTGAAAGATGGGTGGCCATATAAATTTTTAAACAACTAACTAAATAAATGTTTCAGAGGATGCCAAACCTGGAGACATAAGTGCAGCATCTGAAATTCTGAAAAAAAAAAGGACTGTTCCACACCACAAACTTTATTTTGCAGACTCTATTCTTTTTTTGTTAGGAATGCATTTTCCATTGCAATAAATTAAACAACTGCTTTTAATATGAGGCAAATTTTCTTATGTAAGTGGATAGGAGATCCAACTCTGAAAGGATTGAGAAGAATTAGAATTGAAATTAAAATGTTTTACAATGACAAATGTCTTGACGGAAATCCCATTATCCTTGGTTTCTGGAACTACAATCCTATGCATACTTTTCCAAAAGTAAGTCCTATTGAAAATTAGTTTAGCTGAATTACTTTTAGTTCTGCTTTGTAACACTGCAATCTTTGTTATACAGCGTTCCAGATGAACACATAAGGACTTATTGCTCTATGTAAAACTATTTGCTTTTTTGGGTGGATGCACATTGTTCTTTGACTGGACACCACTATGCTCATCTTTTACCTCAATCCTGCTACTTAAACCATAATGTAAGTAATGAAATACATTTCTGCTGGTGTCCACATATGGTGATTACCTGTTTGGTGCCTGTCAACTCCTTGCCCCACCCAGTCCTATATAGTTTTTTTTTAATGCTTTGCTTTAAAAAAAATAGATGGGCTATTAGCAAGGTGCAAAGGACCTGCTTCAAGCATAAACCAAGAAATTTGCATATGCTGTGTAGAAATTATTGGGCTACTACCTCAACCAGGGCAGTGTTTTATTTATAAATTATCCATCTGGCAGGAAAAAAAATAAAAATTAGATGGGCAGAACAGAGGAAAACTAACAGGGATGACAGAGATCAAATGAGCATTTTGTGATTAGTCATGCTTGTAAAAGTGCAAACAGAAAGCTTTTAAATTCTATAGGTACCCATCAGCTAAAAATAATAATAATAATAATAATAATAATAATAATAATAATAATAATAATAATAATAATAATAATAATGATAACGATGACGATGACGATGACGATAATAATGATGATGATAATAATGATAATAATAATAAAGTTGGAAGGGACCTTGGAGGTCATCAAGTCCAATCCCCTGCTCAGGCAGGCAACCCTATACCATTTTGGATAAATGGCTGTCCAGTTTCTTCTTTAAAACTTCCAGCATTGGAGCATTCACCCCTTCTGGAGGCAGGTTGTTCCACTGGTTAATTGTTCTAACTGTCAGGAAGTTTCTCCTTAGTAGTTGAGGACTGAAGTAGTTGAGGACTGAAACATAGTGCCTCAAAATGCAAAGATCTAATGTTGGCTTAAAGATTTTAAGCTTCGGAATCCTGTTGCAGTGGATTTTTTACATTACAGAGGACAGCATTTAATTAACTTTGAGGCTGCTTCCAAATCTATGAAAACCATGTCCAATGAACCCCAGTATTTGGATGCTTTTACAGCAAACTACAACAACCAAGGCAAATTATCAGCTCATCTTCTTCATAATCATTGCATATTGCCCCTTTGCTAATTATTTAATGTTAGATGGTCAAGCAATTAGTTCTGAGGCACATCATCCATGCAAGAAGAGTTCTTTCTTTTCCCTTCTAGGTAAGATTTACCCTTTATCCTATTAACATGTTATGCTTGAACCCAACATCTACTCCATTATCATTACAGAAGAGGAAAAGTACTAAGAATAATTGGAAGAAATTGTTGTTTCATTACATGAACCTGTCCTCCATGCTCCGAAAAACTGGTCCTACTCTGGCATCTCTGAAACAATTCCAAACTATGTTTCACAAAACTGTATAATTAGCAAGACAAAGCAGTAAAAGCTTGAAAAACAATCTCATTAGCAATTCCTGTTTCCTCTGGCAATTTGAGATTTGGGTTTTCTTTTGTAGTCTTGCTGTTACACACTCACTTTAGTGAAAAGTATGGTCTACCTTCCTGGCACTGAAACACAGCAATTATTTTTGAGTTCTCACTAGTAGGATGAGATTAAGAGCCAGTTTAATGTAGAGGTTTAGAGTACCAGGCTAGAAACCAAGAGACCATAAATTCTAGTCCTGCCTTAGGCACAAAACCCTTCGGTCAGTCTCTCAGACAATGACAAACCACTTTCAAATTCTTGCCAGGAAAATTTCAGGGACATGTCCAGACAGTTGCCAGGAGTCAACACTGACTCAAACACGAACACAAACATAGGATGGGAACTAGCCTAACTGATCTACCAGTATTTAAAAGAAAAAAGAAAGATAAACAGAGAATAGCTTTGGCAGATTATTTTTGTTCTTCCTAAAAGACTTTAATAAAATGGATACATGCAAAGACAGATGAACTTTAGCAAGCACAGAGAGAGGAATAGCATTATCTTGATGGGGAAAGGCCCATTGAAATAAAATCCTTTAGTCATCCCATCTCAGGTTCTAATACTATCGTCACCCTTTGTGGTTTCCTAGAATAGCAAAGAGCAAAGGATTTTATAGGTATTTGGAAGCAGACAGTTGGAAGATTGATCTCCTTTCCTTATAGCTAATTAACATTATTTGTCATGTTTGGGAGCCATGTTATACCATTATTCAGTGTGGAAGAATCCTAACTCAGCAGTCGAAGACAAGCTTTGTATATAAAATTCAAACCTCAGTGTCTTCAGTTAGCAGGTGATAGGAAGCATTCCCATTTCCAAGCTTGGTGAGACACATAAGTTAGTCAGAACAGACAATCGTGGGCTAGGTGATAAAAATAGCTTCTTCTATTGTGCTGGCTATTCTATATTCAGCCAAATCTTCCTTTGCTATCCCTGAAACAAGAATGAACCCTCAGAGTATCTCAACAGAATATACTTGGACATAGTAGGGGCAGGTCTACAGCTCTTCTCCAGAACTGACTGGTCATTTCTTTTTTGTACAGTTCAGCTTCTCATGCACTCCTTCAGGTACTGGCAAAGCCATAGCCCATAAGGATGTGCAGCACTTTAGATTCCCCCCAAAAGGCTCTGGATTCACAGGAGCACAAATTGAGAACCTGATTGCAACTCTTTAAAGCACGCAGCAGGGAAGAGCAATTGTTTGAACCTGGGAAAATATGCTATTGCTTTAGAGAGGGCGGCATTTGCATGTTCTGAACATCTTTTTGGAATAAAACTTAAAGTGCTGCACAACACTGCTATCCCTTTTCTAATGCTGCAATAAATTTAAACCGTTGGCCTTGAGACAGAAAAAGCAACACTTGCATAATTTAATTGGATAATATTAGTTAATCAGAGAAAATCTCTAAGGAAATGGCATTTGGACATAAAAATTGAATGAAATGCAGAAAAGGCTCTTTGGGGAAAGAAAATGTAAAGATATCTTTGAGTCATGTATGGCATTTGGTGTTTCCACCAACACATCTATGTAGATTTTCTTGGGAGAATTGTAGGAATGGTTTTGACATGGCTCTCCTCCAGGATGGTTCCCAAATTCCCAATCTAGCTATAACTGAGTTTTCATGACTGTCTCCCATACAGACAGTAACCATGCCAACCATATCGAGTCCAGATTAGGTTGGCCAGGTAGTAATACCTGCTGAGAAACTGATGGTAATGTTGATATAAAACATCTTACATTCCATTAACTGATATTATATAATGATGTTATTATTAGGAAATCAAAGCCAGTAATGATCATACAAAACAGGGTTTTAAAATGAGAAAGGAACTGTGTGTGTTTCTTTCTGGAAAAGTGGCAGAGGGTTATACAGAAGATACTGCAGAGAGATTGTAGATATTTGGCATTTTGATTACTTCTTCATAAATTTACATAGCTTGACATTATTAAATTAACTAAGAAAACATGCATTATTTGAGGTTATCTGCTCACAAATATCTATCAAACACAATCCATGATCAGATTAGAAAAAGCAAAAAAGGAACTTGCACCAAAGCCACTTCCATTCTCTGAAATACAAAACTACGGTAATTCCCTTTTCATGTGTCTCAGACCTAGTAAGCAATTACTTTACAAACCTTGATGCAAAAGTGTTAGTGATTTATGTGAACATGATGTCAATCTTAATAACGTTTTCCTGTTTTAACCTGGAATAGATTTAGGAAAAGGATAAAAACACTATTGTCTCAAAGAATTGTTAAAGATATAGTACCATGTGGTTTTCTATGACCCAAGAAACATTTAGTCCAGTTATCCAAGTCTCCACAAGCAAATGGGACTCTAAATTCATTCCCTAACTGGTGGCCTTATAGTCTAGCTAAAACAAGCTGCTTTAGATTTTTTTTAACAATAATTATTCATTGCCCGGTCAGTTTCTGTACAGAAGGAAAGATGCTACTCAATCAGCAAAATGTCTTACAACAATCCTGCCTCAATAAAGAAACACCAACCTTCTCTCCAGTAGCCTCAGGTGGAATTAACTGGACCAGTTCACTCAATAAGCTGAGTGAAAAGAGTGTATCTTATTGCATTGAGGGTTTTCATGCAAAACTCTTTTGCAGCAGCTTCAGGATGGGATTAACAATGTAAGCATTTGCAGAAATCCTAACTGTAAAAAAATTCTATGAGATTAGAATGGAAAGAGAACTCTCTAAATAAAGTGGTTCTGTTCATTTAACCTGAGACATTTGGTCTTCTTTCTTGAAAAATGTTGGTTTGCACCTCATCTACTGCTCAATTGGGATAGGTCCAGAATTGGCTTTAGGGCAAATGGCTGCTTATAGTGTGGCCATTGCATCTGTAACCATGTGCTGCTACAACATGGGGATAAATTTTCTCCAGATACAACTGACTGGGTCAGCCACTTTATATAAAAATAGCCTATGTTTTTGTTACATTGCAAATATGATGCTGAATCTAATTGGGCTTTTCTTGAACAAAGAATTTAAATGAGCTTCTCATTAAACTTATGTTAACAGTAATGATATTAATGCCAAGCTTATTTCATTAGGTCTCACTAAAATTTAATGAACACATCCAGTATTTAGTCAGACACAACTATTTCAGCCCTAATACAAATGTCATAAAATTAGCTTCTTTTTTTAATAGTACCATTTGTTTGGAAGAAATACAAAAAGGAGTTAAATGTAAAACTCATCAGTAAACAATATTGGAATAAGCTTTGGCTAGCATAGTAACAACATTTCAGAGACTGATTGGGGGGGTGTCATCTTTCAATGAGCAAAGGCAAAGAATTATTTGTGGCTGAAGGACAGCTAAGGTGGGATAAGAAAGATTTTGAATATCAACTGATTCAACCCTAATTCAATAGAAATGCTAAAACAATAGATTCTGAATGCAGTAAATCATACATGCTGAATTATTCTTCTTGCCTCCAGAAGTTGTGAATGCCCCAACACTGGAAGTTTTTAAGAAGAGATTGGACAACCATTTGTCTGAAATGGTATAGGGTTTCCTGCCTAAGCAGGGGGTTGAACTAGAAGACCTCCAAGGTCCCTTCCAACTTTGTTATTCTATTCTATTCTATTCTATTCTATTCTATTCTGGCAAAACATTCTCAGCAGGGAGGTCAAATTGAAAGGTTAGTATCTGTCAACATATTCCCAATCATTCCTGAAGTTCCCACCTATCTGAATGCAAGTTGGACAAGCATATTTGTTACCTAGATGTAACTTTTATTATCTCAGTCACCGAGAAAAAGTTCTTTACCTCCTGCATCCTTGTGCAGTCACATTGTATTTTACTCCCAGAAATTTAATAGAGACCAGAAAGCTCATTCTCTTGGTGCCTCTTTTTAGATCCTTTAATACACATCTCCTATCAATGTTAGCTGTGCCTTGTAAGTGCATTTCACAGTCCCAAGAGAAGCTTATTCTACCTGCCTAGTCACTCTCAATTTAAGAGAAAGGGAAAGCAAGCTATCTAACTGCATTGACAAAAAAAAAGTCTACTCCCAGATAATTAATTAGCTGGGGACTCTGAATTTTTTTCCTGCCTCACCCAATGCCATGGGAAAGAAAAGAAAGGGGCAGAACCCTCCCATATACAATACACCATGAGCCTCACTCACAAGAGGTCTATGTCATGACAAAGTTATAGAATGGAAATTTCAAATATTTCTGGACAGGGGTCTTGGCAAAGGTGAAACCTCATCAGAAAAGTTACTCTGTTGTTATAGTGGTATAAGACTCTGTTACTCTTGCTACACTTTGCAAACAAAAGAGAGAGAGAAGCATGGAAAGAAAAAACAGTATTTTTTATTCTGAGAAGTTAACAAAGCACTTCTATAAGGAAAATGACTAGGAAAACCAAAACACTATCATGTGGGGGCATTTCTCACATTTTTGTATTAATTTAGAGGAAAATATCACAAAATTCCAAGAAGTACAAATACAAATGATACATACATTCTAATTGGTTTACTAATCAAAAAATCAAAAGGGGAAATCAAAAAGTTCTTATCAAAATAAAAACTGACCAAGATTCTCTTCCAGACCCTAATATTATAATAAGGACAGTTAAGGCTAGTTTTCACAATCAATATGCACAGTTGTTATACTGAATATAGTTACCGTAATTAATAGCAACTTAAGTGTGGATTCTCAGATAATGGGATGTCTTTCCTCAGTTGCATGGGAGCATCTAAAACTTGCTGATAAATACTGCTACAATGCAATTTACATAACTAAGACTAAGAGCAATATTATCTAATGATAAAATAAATCATACATTAGTACTGCCTTTCCAAACCAGTGAACTCAAGATATATTAGGACTCTAACTTCCAGAATTCCTGGCCAGCTGGGAGTTAGATTCTCAACTACTTCAGAGAAGATTAGGAAAGGATGCATGAAGAGAAGAAATCAAGAGAAGCCTGTTGAGAAACAGATGGGCCATACTTCACTGATATCTTTGATAAGAGGAGACAGCAACTTAGATATATTTTAAATAAATAAATAAAATCTTTTCCCTTTCTCTGGAGCTCAAGAGCATGTCTTTCAAATACAAGATGAAGAAACCCTAAGATGTCAAAACAGTTTAACTGAATAAAATTATCCAAAAGAAAATAGAGCTAATTATTTATTATATAAATAAAAGAGTTCCATGGAAAGATAAAAAAAGTGAATTAATGCAGATCCTTTATACCAGTTTATTTTATTTAAAGGGAGAAATGTTGCTAACTCTACTGAAGTGACAATGCTAATAAAACTGCCTCTTCTCAGGGGGAAAAATGCCTGAGAAACAGTTTTAGAAAAAACTATAAATCGGCAAAAGTCTCTCCCTTTCTCCCTCTCTTGTTGTTATCCTATATCAGTGGTGGCGAACCTATGGCACGGGTGCCAGAGGCGGCACTCAGAGCCCTCTCTGTGGGCATGCACGTCGTCGCCCCAGTCCTAGGCCTTTAGCTGGGTTTTATAAAACCTTTTCGCTTTAGGCCTCTGCCGCCGTGTGCAAAAAAAAAAAGGTTCAATCAGTCAATTTCAACTTCTCGCGGGGAAAAAAAAGATCTTGCAAAGTTGGAATTGATTGATTGAACTTTTTAGTCCCACCCAGTCTGCCGTTACCATTGCAACCACGCCCAGCCAATGGGCCATGCCCAGCCAATGGGCCACGCCCAGCCAATGGGCCACGCCCAGCCAATGGGCCACACCCACCCGGCACTCGATGATGCATAAGTGAGTTTTGGGTTGTAGTTTGGGCACTCAGTCTCTAAAAGGTTCGCCATCACTGTCCTATACTTACAGTAACTGGGAAGTATGGTCTCAAAAATGGACATCTTAATTCTCCAGTACATTTCTAATTGCATTAATAGAAATTACTTCCTAGGGTCATGCATTTCCCTCTTTCTTATAGATAAACTACTATGAAAAATGCTTGCTTGTCTGACAGCCAAAGATTACTGAAGTCCTTTCACTTTCCTTTTTCCCACAGATAATTCTGTTGTGAGAAGCTTGGAAGGTTGATTCTGATTCCTCTGGGGGGAAAAAAAACTAGTCTCCCACGGTAGCAGAAACTGGCACTTCTTAATGAAGAGGAAAAATATGGCTGGTGAAAGACTGAAGAAGCAGGGAAGATGTTCTAAAACTGGTGGTAAAGAGGCCTCTGTGCCACAGAGTTTACACCCCTTTCAGATGCCCTTCTTTTTGCAGCTTCTAATAAGATATCTTACCATCCAGCCCAGTGTGATAACTGAATAAAGAGAAAGGAAAAGCCAAGATTTCAAGAAACTGACAGCATCTTTCCATTTGTATTGAAACACTGTGAAACAAATGCTTCATTTTCTACACTAATCTTCAGATAAAAGTACACACAATATTTCAATGTGGATATATAACTAACTGATCGTATTTATGACCAGAAGTAATTAATGTGATTAGCACAAGACTATTTTTAAGCTACATCATAGCAATTGCATATAAAACATGTCATTGCAAATGTGGGCTTGAGTAAAATATTCAAGTCTGTTTGTACATCAAGAAACTAATGAAGTGTTTTATTTTTCAGTAATTTTTACAACCAACTAGTGTCTAATGATTTATAAGGCATTTGGAAATGGGAGAAAATCCATGCCAGACCCAACACTAGGCAAGGCGAAATATTCAGCAGGTAGCAGATTCTGGGAAGTGGTAACAAGGAAGGAGAGGAAGACCACACAGCCTCTTTTGCATCTATTAAAATAGCCCACAGCTTGCAAGTGATAGTAATCAATGTTTAACAAAGTTTTGAACTATTAGTCCAGCTAGTTTTATGGAATGGGAAGGGCACTGGTAAGGTTTATTTATTGCTTCAGATGCAACTGCAGAGGCACATGCAAATGAACATGTATACATCTTGCCACTATACTACTATAATTACTATTGTCTTGATGTTTTTGGCATAAAGGTAGATGGAGCAGAGTACACAGGGCAAGCATTGCACCTATACAGTATGTCATAAATGCCTATTGCTTTATCCAGAAGCACATAGTGGAATGTGTGATTCACATTTAGAGGCCTTTTTTTTACACACAGAATTATTCTCAAGATGTTGAGAACAGAAACCACCACCGTTGTTACTGCACAGTAAAGAGGTACTGGAAAAGAGAAAACAATATCCTGCTGAGTCCACAACTGAATCAGGAATCATTTCCATCCTATTGTATCTTTCCCAAGGAAGACAATGTATTAACACAGAGAAGACAAAAAATATGGAAATACAAAATCAAATAGAGTTGATTAATAAAATGGGTTTCAAGACTGAGAAAAAGGTAAAATACTTGGGTATCACCATGACAAATATAAATTATATGTTATTTCAAAATAGCTATTTTAAGTCATGAAATGAGGTTGAAAAAATCTTAAGATGAGACAAAGTATAACTGACAGAATCTCTGTAATTAAGATGAACGTTTTACCTAGAATATTATTTTTATTTCCAACAATACTTGTATTGACAACTGATATTCCATTTAAACAATGGCAGAAGAATATATCCAAATTTGTACAGAAAGGGGAAAAGGGGAAAATCACAAGTTAAATATAAGGTATTACAATATATAAAAGAAAAGGGAGGATTGGGTCAATCAGATTTCAAATTATATGCATTGTGCACTGTTTAACTTAGATGAAAAAGTGGGTGTTGCTGAGAACAGGTTATTGGAGTTAGAAGGACACAATTTGAGATTTGGATGACAGAAGAGCAAGTGAAATAATGTATAATAAAATGGGTTAAAAACTTTGATTATAATATACAAATTGATCAATGAGAAAATATGTGGTTAAAAGGATTGAAATTTACATTATGTTCTAGGCTTAAAGAATTTTTTGTATAAAATGATGTTGGTATTGTCTCCAGAGAAATTGAATAGAATGTATAGGAGCATCTCCAATTATGTTGGAAATGTGATCGATATGGATATTTTTTTATGTCTGCTGAATGTGTAAAAAAGCCAAACATATACTAATTCAGAAGATTTTAAAGACTAATATACAATTGAAGCCAGACGTTTTTCTGTTGGGTCTAGTCCAGGGCTTTTCAACCTTTTCACCCATTGTACCACTTTTAGGATATGGCAATATCCGAGTACCACCAGTCGCCTAGCAAGGTGTCAAAAACGTGATAACAAAAAAAAAGGAAAAAAGTGATAAAGTACAGGTAGTCCTTGACTTACAACAGTTCACTTAGTAACTGTTCGAAGTTACAGTGGCATTGAAAAAAGTGCCCCCCCAGCCACAGCCGAGCAAGACACCTGCCTGCCCACCCGACGGTGCTCTTCCTCCTGTCCGAAGTTTTCATTGTTGTGAGCATTTCTGTTGAGGATTGGCAGTGGGGGTGGGGTGGGGGGTGTTTGGTTTTTATTCCCCCCGTCTGCTGGGTGGTTGCAGCAGGTTTTGGTCACTTCACATGACCCTGGGACACTGTGACCATCATAAATATGAATCAGTTGCCAAGCATCTGAATGTAAATCACAAGACCCTGGGGATGCTGCAACATTCCAGCTGATCGGCACTTCTTCTGGGCTCAGCAGAAGCACCAGGATCAGCGCTGAGCTCCAGCTGGAGCCTGGCACTGATCCTGGCACTTCCGCTGAGCCCTGACAGCCCTGCAGCTCCAGCCATCTCTCATTCAGGCTTGTGCGGTGCTGCCACCAGTTCAGCTCATTCCCTTCCCCCTCCTACCACTTTTCTAGGATGTTCATGTACCACCTGCCAGGTGCCAATGTATCACAGGTGGTACCCGTACCACTGGTTGAAAAGCCCTGGTCTAGTCTACAGCCAGCTAGGGAAAAAGACAAGAAGCTTTGTTTTATATATGCAGTGAGATGTTATGTTCAAAGGTGGAATGTATCAACACTACTCACAACAGAGGGATGGTTGGTGAAGATAATGGAACTTGCAAAAGTAGCTAAATTGGCTAAAGAAAATACAACATCTACATTTATGATTGATCTCATAGACTTTTTGTAAGAAACATTAAAGCATGCACTTATCACTTGTAGTTTTGATGATAAGAAAAAATAGATAAAAGAAAAAGTGAGGTTTTTTTTCATAACCATAGAGTTAAGAGATAACTTTAATTGTATTTGCTGCAAAGAAAATAGGAAGGTTTTTCTTTCTGTTTCTTTTTATATTTTCTTTCTTCACTTTTGTCTTTTTTCTTCTTTTTCTTTTTTTTTGGTTTTCTTTATTCTACATTGTTTTTGTTGTTTTTATCCATTCTTTAAAACTTTTAATAAAATTTATATTTAAAAAACAAGATGCCCAGACTGGGTGGCATATGCAGTTTCTCAAGAAATTCTCCCATTCATGACTGAACAAAATGTGACAAGAATTTTCCATAAAATAATATTGCAAGAGTCAAATTGGTATATCTCCCACTCCATTACCCTTAATGGGAAATGAACCCTGCTACCTGAACAGAGCTACTCTTCAGTAGAGTGAGCCACTCACCTAAGGTGGCTAATGCTCAAAAATTGAACATCAGCAATAGGATATCTGAAGAACACTGCAATATATGCCATACACAATTAATTTCAACCTTATGTAATTCAGGAGGTAAAAGCTGGACTGATCTTTTGATAGTGCTACAATTGGAATAAGAGAATTCTGTCCAAAATCCCAGCAAGAACCTGTGACATACTTACTTATGTGGCTAAAGCATAGAATTTAATAATGTAAGCCAAAACAAGATATTTGGAATTTTGTGGCAGACTTCACTTATAACTTAAATCTGTAAAACTTTAATCTCCTGCATTTTTCAGATTTGAATAGGTTTTTTAAGTTGGTGATTAAGAAAAGTGTATGATAAGAGTTCAGGTGCAGCAATTTGACAAGACCACAATCTCCCCTTGCCTACTGCTATGTCTCCTGGGCCTCTCTTAATAATTTGACTCCTACCATAAGATTTAAAATTGCTACATTATTGTAGATTCCGAGCATGTCCTTTCACTTTACCAAGCTACACATATTTAATTTTTAATCCTTTGTTATAAATTAATCTTTGAAGTCCCCTGATCATCTATGTTCTTCTTTGTTAAATCCCTCTAATTTACCAGTATCTTAAGAGACAATGAAATGTCAACAATTAAATATATTCAGAAAGAGGTCATAGACAGATTGCTGTATGGGCGGGGTGAGTAATATTCACACAAGGATGGCATTGCAGACTCTCATTATATTCTGGATTGCTGTCAAAGAATAGGTTTTTGCACATTTACAAATCGCTACACGATGTTGGTAGTTGGGAGAATACAATATTTAATAAATTTAATAAGAGTACCCATTGCCACAACAGATAGTGTTAAAATGTATTTGTGTTAATTGCTCCCTGCTCCTCTTGAAACCAAGGCCCCAGATCTGTTTCAAGACCAGGTTTCTGTCAGACTTCTTAGTATTTCGGGCAGAATGTCTTATTTCTCATTAGCAACCAAAACACAAATTATGTTCCTAACTGGAAGAAAGTTTGAAAGGTACTAGCTAGCTAGCCAGATGTGAATAGCTGGCCAGATGTAAACAGCTAGCTTTCCGCAAAGAATTTCAGGAGTAAGACAGGCTTGGAAAAGAGGAAGCTCCTTAAGCACACAATAGAGATAATATGTGGTTCTGAAAATAAATTCAAAAATTTACCTTCCATTTAAAAACTGGCCTTAAAATGTGCCTTGTTAGGTTTCCATTTGGTTCTGATGTAATACAAGATATATCTATTTCAGTATGGTCAGTTAACTTTCTTTTTTCTATTAACTACTATTAACTATTTCCACCCATGGATTATATAGCATAGGAAAGAATTTCTATTGTTAGTCTAGATCATAGATTCTGTTTTAGTACACAATATTTGAAATATGTGCTGGAGAAAGAAGGGTTAATTTTCAGTATCTCAAAATAAGAGATGAGTCATTGTTTTGATTCGTTTTAAAGATCATGAGAATATTTCAAGTTAATTAATCCAGGAAAAAAAATACGAGTGAATTTAAGACTGCAACAACATAAACATTCTTTGAAAGGAGAGTGCGGCTTCATCGTATAAGCACTACTACAGTATACTGACTTCACAAAACAATCTTAGGAATGGCAACTGAAGTGAGATTCTTTACCAAGTACCACAGTATAATGCCAAACCAGAAATAGATACACATTCTCAATTAGTTAATTTGACTAGAAATATATAACTGTGCATTCTCCAACAAATGTAGGAAAGGACACAGAATTTGCTATGACTCCTTATGAGCTCTACCAAGAATAAGAAGCTACTTAATCTTTGGATGGGATGGGATGGGATGGGTGGGGTGGGGTGAGGTGGGGAGGTGAGGGATGGGATGGGATGGGGGCAGGAATTTATAGTCAAAAATTCTGTTGTATTCCAACTACTCAAGTATTAGACAGCTACCTTTCCTCTTTGCCTTTGTGTTTCTCTTACAATTATCATCTCACACAATATTCTAAATTCACACAAGATGAATCTCCCCAGCTTCAGTAATTTGTGAGTTAATATGATAAAGTAGCTTTTATTGTATTTATTTAATACACTTATAGGCTGTCTACCTCAATATGCATGACTCAAAAACAATAAAAACAACTGAAATTAAAACAGAAATAACATAAAAATAGCAGCTAATAAATACTCAAAGCAGACACAAATGGGCTCACCCCACCACCAGGGTCCCAGGTTTGATGGCAAAGCCAGATTTTTAGCACCTAGCAAAAACCAAGATTTCTGAGGGGGTGATGATGGGGGAGGGTGCCACAGTAGAAAATGCCTCCTCCTGAGTCCCAGCAGGTAACATCCTCTTTCATCTTACAGTCAGAATCCACAGCATACCTTTCCTGCCATGCATTATAGCATGGCTTTTACGAAAGCTCTTTTTTTTAAGATAGTAGTACATTGCTAGAAGAGAATTTGCAATCCCACAAAGGCATTATTATATTATCCTGTTCCCATCTGGTTTTATTATCTTGCCATCTTTACTTGGTTTTTCTTTTTAAAAACAACGTGTAAACCACCCAGAGTCCCTAAGAAACAGGTGGTATTTAAATTTAAATTATTATTATGGTTGGTTGCATAGTCAGGCAGATGTTTAGACTGGATATGGCATTTTTATTCGCCTGTCAAGTCTTTCCCAAGGACCTGGGACAGGCAGATGTCATTATTTGATGGTGTTAAAGCTATTGTCTCAAGATGCAAGCTATTCCAAGTAAAGCTTACAATTGACTGATGGTTATTTTGTCAGTGCTGATGGTTTTCAAGTGGTGCTCCAGATGTTCTGGGATTGCACCCAAGGCACCTATTACTATTGGAACTATCTTTTGTTTTCTTTTGCCATGCTTGGCAGGTCTTTGTATTTGTGATTTTCTCCAGTTCTTTCTCTTCTATTTTGCTATCTCCAAATACTGCAATGTCCACTATCCAGACTTTTTTGCTTTCATATCTACAATTATTAAGTGTGGGGTGTTATTTGGCAGGCGCAGAATTCTCTTTGAATTCTAAAGTTCCAGGGCACTTTAGCATCTTCATTTTGTCTATTTTGTGGTCCCACTAGTTCTTGGTTGCAAGGAAATGGTATTTCTTGCAAATATTCCAACCCACTATTGTTGCTACTTTATCAAGCTGTTGTTTGTAGTCAATATGTGCGATCTTCTTGCAGCAGCTTATTAGATGCTCCATTGTTTCTTCAGCTTCTGTGCAAAGGTGGAATTTGCTTGAAGCCCTTTCCTATAGTGTGGTTAAACGAGTTCAGATTCAAATATTTTCAATAGACCTCCATCTGCACTATTGCTGTTGCATATACTTCTGGAGTCAAACAATGCTTTAACTCTAGAGTTCACACAGTCTATAACAGATTGCTAGATTGAGTTCCTGACTGAGATTGCATAAGAACTGTAGTTCAAGTCACAGAAATCTTGAAAGGTTTATTTTGTGCCAGATCATTCATTATTTCTGAGCTCTCTTGTGAAGACTCCTATTATTAAAGCTTCAGCAGTGCTAGCTTTAGAAAGCTGCACCACTGCATAGCTGGAGACAAGATAGCAAAGTTTATGATTCACATGTACACTTCCATAAAAGCACTCATACAGAACACTGAGTTCCTGATTTATGGTGACGCTTCTTCTGCACTCGCTGCCTTTCCATTTTGGTCAGAACCATAAGCAGTTGCTGTTTTTGAAGAAAAATGGAATGACCATTTGTCTTCCTAACAGAAAGGTCACAATTCTTTTAGCGACATAGGACCCTTACTCTGATCACAACTCTGAAGTGGATACATTGTTTTGCCAATGACAAAACATTTTATAGCACTTTTAATATACAATACCCAGCATGTCTTTTAAATCTCCTTCATTTTCAACATTATTCTTGCATTTGCCAGTATTCTCATTCTACAGACTAAGGTGGAGAAAATTATGTTCCTGGGTTCCAGGAAGCAGAAGAGAGAGCACTTTGATCTGAAACAACTTACATGATTAGTCTATTACAGAGAAAGAGAAAGAGATTCAATCAGGAGAAACTTCACAGACACAGATACTCTACTTTGTTCTTAATTTCTTACCAATTTTGTTTAGAGAAAGACTTTAGAAATGTCTCAGATAATAATAGATTGGCAATTACTCAGTTGCATGTATGTGCACACTACAAATGAAATGAAAAATGCCCCCTGTGCAGCTCTGGCATGTATTTTAAAGTACACCATTCCACCCTCCAGAAGGTGCTTTTAAGTTGACCAGTCCTGAGCTTTCATAGAAAAACTGCTCAGTCCCGAACATCTCTATCCCAGGGTAATTCACCTGGTCAAGTTACTTATCTAAGCATTTGTGCTGCCTGTCTCCCAGCTGCATTTGTAATGCACATTAAAAGAAAATAAATGGAAAGAAAGCGGAAGACCAAAATATCTATGGGTGGAAGAATGGAAAAGATTCTCAGTGCAAAGAGATGAGAAGTTTAAAAGGTTGTGAATGAAACAGTATGGATGTGATAGAATTAAGGGTGACTCGCAAGGATGGAAAGATAGAGATATTGTGAATTGTGTTCTTATAATTTAATTGATACCGACACTTTCCCTTTTCATATATTTCTATCCTTGCAAATCAGTCTTGCTTGTACACTTACATTGTTTTTCTTTTATCTTCTGCCTGTCATTTATTTTGCTTGCTACCTCTTACTCTTTTATTGCTTTGTGCATAATATTGCTTATACACTGAAGGGGAAGAATATGATGGCAGGTATGTATGGAATAATAAAGGGATGAATTCTCTCAAACCGAACTTCTGAAAACTACTGTGTGTCTAGTATTCTTGACAGCAATATGGAAGAGATTTCCATTTTTATCTTCTAAGCCAAGCTTGCCATCACTTTTAAATTTAATTTAGCCAACCATCCTGGATCTTTCTATAGTTCATCTTTGCTTCCCAGAATGAACTTATGGCAGATTCAATCCATATTTTTGTTGACTATGATCTGTTCAACAAATCATTGTTTGGACTCACACAAAATGCTAAGTCAAAACTAAGGAAACTATATTAATATTTAGCATGTTGTACAAACCTGGACTAAAAATGCTCTTGACATTAGGCACCCAGTGTTCTTTCAATATTTTTCCCTTGTGGGATTCAGAGGTGATGAACAGAGCTCCAGGGGTTTTCCAAGGATTCACTTGAAATTCCAGACTTATTCTTCATTGTCCAAGAATTCTTGTTGCATTACCTTCCTAGATATATTTGTTTCCTGCTCTGGTGAAACTTTCTAATCTTATTTGATTGCCCTATGAAAACAGCCCTGTGGGATAGGATAGACTGATAGTGAGTGATGGGCCCAAAGTCACTCTATGAGCATCCAAGGGTGAGGGGAACTTAAATTTGGATCTCTCCAGTCCTAGTCCAACTCTGTTCTAGTTCTCAACCAAAAAAACTTGCGCCCATTCTGCATTTCTGACCTATTTGTAACTGAGATCCTTTATGTTCTTTTTGTTCAAAAACAAGATAACTATGGCAGTTTGGCTCTATTTCTTAAATCTGTCCCCCATTTTTTCTTGGAAGATCCCATAACTCATACAGTCTTGCTTATGACACATGGCTTTCTTGCAAAGAGCTCCCCAACTCCTCACAATTTCTTCCACATTCTTATTTAGTAAATGCTCAATTCTCCCCATCTTTGTTTTCTGATCACTGTTTTTCAGTATTAAGAATAGTTGTGTCAATCATGTGCTAGAAAGATTATACCCTAAAATAAAACCTGTGCTTTTTATTTATAAACACTGTTTTCAAGTATTTTCTCTCAATTTTGAAGAAACTATTTCTCCCCTTTGTTGGAGTGTTTGATAGTTTTTCAGCATGCATGCAACCATAAATCATGGTAAATAATCAATTTATTAATATTTCTTTTCAAAAACAAATTATACATATTTTTAATCCTAGGGATTTATACTGATGACCTCCTCTTCACCATTCACTGTCTTTGGAATCAAACTGCTCAACAAGCCTTTTGAACCCAATAGTCCACTCTATCAGGAAGATATAATTCCAATCATTTTCAATACCTATACAATTACAGCTGGATAACATCAGACAGATCTCTCTTCAGCATCAGTTGACAGACTCCTGAGATCCTGAAAGAACTGGATATCTTAATTCAGTTGTGAACTTACTGGCTAGTTTGGAGCAAACTGTTCTCTATTAGGCACTTCCAAGGGGGAAAAGGGCGCTGATCAGTCACCAGCCTCCCTTCCGTATTAGGCATTCTAGACGATGAGCACAGCAGTTCAAACCAGCTGGGCAGTTTCCATAGCAGCCTATGATTTTCAAAGCCTGAGAAATCAGTTGATTCTAGGGGACCATTTTGATGCTTCTCTATGATATAAAGACCTATTATCTTCTCTCCCTCCGGGAGGTTTTTTTGCCAAGAGAAATGACCAGATTCTCTCTCTACATCCTCATATTTTCAGTTGCTAACAAGTTTGCCACTGCCTTGTTATTTAGTCCATCCCTAGGCAGAATGCCTGCCATGCCATTTCTGTCTGACCTTGTGATAAAGTGGAAGTCCAACAGTTGAAGGGCATACCACATAAACCAGGTTCTTCTGACAATGAAAAATACTGAACATTTTAAAATACAATTGAGATTGCTGTGTTTATTATGGCTTTCCTTAACTATACTGTATAAAAACATGTGCAACCAGGCCTAAGAAATATCCAGTATTTTACAGAGGTTATAAACCATTGTTTACAAAAATTAAAAACTATTGATAGAGTTAGATAAAATAAGGAAAGGCAAATCTATTTGCACCCATTTATAAATCAAGAAATATCAGAAGGTAACATGTATGAAGCAGTCATCAATTAAACACTTAGAAAATCACAAACTGAAATTTCAGGCCACTGCAGACTTCTTGCTTTTCAATGCAGGATGAATGCTATGTTCAGCAATGAGATTTAAGCAATATGTCATCAAGAGCAGAAAGAGTTAAGAAAGTACATATGATTTTGTTTCTGTGCCTGAAAACAAGGAGACCCCTCAGCCTTTATCTTAACATTCAACTGGAAGATTTATAGAAAAGCACACTGGCTTAAATGTAGCTCTGGGCAAAAACATTTGACAGTAGGCTTCAGACTATTGGAGCACTCTTAACATTCACTTTATGACAAATCAGAAACTGGTTAATGAATTCTGCTCTTTTCCCACAATTATGAGACCGCTGGAATAAGCTTTAATCTTTTTGCTTCTTTCCTTCAACAAGTAATAAACAGGGAGAAAAAAAACACCCACATTTCTGCATTTCAGATAAAAGGAGATAAATGATTTATTTGCATTGTTCTGCCTACTGATCAGAATCCCAAGCTCTACCTTCCCCCTGCTGAAAAGTTCATCTTCCATATGATTCCTGATGTCTGAGGTGCTTACAGCTGGACCCGTTTTATTTCTTTTCACACAGGCAAATGAACAAAGGCATGAGCTGGATCACAAGAGTAAGATGTACCAAGCTGAATAGGGTAGAGTTTTCCAGTCTGAATTCACTGGGACATGCTGCAGCAGTCAGAATTAACATGCAAAGATGGCACTACGGCTGAAAGCCATAGAGTGCTCAGGAATGTCAGAACAAGTGGAAGCGAAGGTCAGGTATTTAGGTACATTGACCGAGTAAGAGGTAGAAGAGCTGAGAAGCAGCGGGAATTGACCCAGAATGCACACAAATACAGCTTTACGGACTTCTCTCACAAATCTTCAAATCCCTGTTTTTTCCCTTTACACAACATCTGAATAAATATCTTGCAGTTTGGTAAACTGCATTATATCTCATTATATCTCATTCTATTGATACCTGTATCACATAAGAGTTTTGGAGCTGGGTTTAGATGGAAATTTCCCCCAAACACAATTCAGCACTAAATGTTATTGTTGAGAGAAAACAACAAAAAGACTGCAAGTTTTTACAACATGTTCTCCATAGGGCTGGGTCTCTATGCTAATGATAGCTGGGAATCGTGGAAACTGTGGTCCCAACAAGCAGGCAGGCACCAAATTGGAACAATCTAAAGTGTACTGCTTAGCACTTGAAAAATCGCTCTTTTAAGAGAATGTGTGTATTTCTACATTTTGTCCCTCTGGTGCTGTATCAATAGTATTTTCCTCTTCACAGCCTTTTTCCTTTAGCTACATAGGCAGTTGCTAGCCCTAAGTAATTTACCTGGCATTTAGGCAGTTGAAAAAGAGATTTATAATGTGTTTACCTTTAAGGGGAAAAAACCCAACCTTCTTCCCATCTATTTTGGCTGTAAACCATAGTTACATTGCTGAAGTCAGAGAAACAAGGCATGAAAAATAAACTCTTCAAAAATGAAATGATTCAATAGTGAGTAATATTTTAAGGGACAAACAACCTAGAATATAATGCAGCTGCAATAAAACAGTGTGGAATGGTGCTGAATTAGGCTGAGAAAGTCTGATTTCAGTCCCCAATCAGCTATGAAACTGAAGTGGCACCTTGAGCCACTCAACCTCCAGGCCTAGCATCCTGGTCAGAACAGAGCTAGCCCATTTATTCCAAATCAAATAAACCCTTGCCACAAGAAGGATTTGAACACATATGTCATTAGCATCCCTCAGGCTTGAGCTCCTTCTTTTCATGTCTCAGTTACTTTGAATCAAAAATATGAACTGAATTAGATTCTAACCTGCCAAGAACCCAACCAGCACAAAGCTCCCCCAGTGCTAGTGCCATAAAACCATCATATGGCTGCATAGGAGAGTGAAAATTGAAATAGAAAGACTGAAAATGCTCCAGGCAGCAAGATCTGCAAGCCCTGTTATCCATACCCACACACCATGAGCATCTAGGGGAAATCACTAGTGGGGCCTCCCACTCTTGAAAATGGAGGTTATGTGACCCAACTTGATGCGACAGGTGTCTGTTTCCTCTGTGTCTCAGGCTTCCAAGTGCTCAGGCAAATGCCTGATAGAAGCACGGAAATGTCACCTTTCCAATACTAGCAATACACAAACAAACACACACACACAGTGCCAGCACTGGCTGGATAATTACTACACCCTCTCTAAAATGGGGTAATGTGACATTTCTTCTCAAGCTAGCAGGTGCACAAGGATGGGTGTACATGTGTCACAACATGAGTTGCACCTGCACCTTCCTTGCCAAAGCTAACCTTCTGATAGGCTTGTGCCAGACTGATTTGCTTCAAATCAAGGAAATAAAGAATTGCCTACTCATAATGCCACTGGAATCTGCCCTCACCTGTCTTGGTGAGAGATCCATGGGAAAGCCTCTTTTACTTTTGGAATGGTCAAAGGCAAATTTGCTACCTTAGGATGATGGATGATGTAGTTCAAAAGAATTGGGGGAGGGGGGAGTCAGAAGGTTTCTCCTACCCTTGTTGTTTGCAACTTTAAAAGTTGCAATGGGAATATCTCTGGCAGAATAAGAGCAACATCTCAACAAGGAGATGAAATAGGGTGGGGGAGAGAGATTTAGGAGAGTAACCCCCCCCCACCCTCTACATAGTGCTTATGAGAAAGCAAATAATTACTGTCCAAAATTCTGGAGAGCTTACTCTAACACAAGGGGAACAGGTAACTCTCACAGTAAAAGGATAGAAAGAGAACTAAAGCCCTGCACAGAAGCCAAATGATCCCCTCTCTCATCAATCACCTCCTGCCTTGGAGAAAAAACAAGACAAGCTGGGGGTTTCTTTTTGTTATTTTCATTTCCCATGTATGAGTGTTTTTTATTGAAATCATTATTTTTCCTAAAGCTCTGGCTACTTCTCATCCGTCTGCTGCAGTCATGACAAACAAAACAAAATTGAATTTGCTTGATTGTTACAAAATAATATACAACCAAAAGGGAGTGAGGTTGGAGGTAGAGATAAAAGCTAAACATTTGCCACCATAAATACACAATCTTTGCTCCCCCTCACCCCCACTTAACTTTATACGTCTTAGAGAAACATTTTCTAAATGCTGCAAATAATATCAATTAATAATTTGTTACACCATGCACCCCGACATTTATTATCTACTTTGAACTATTGCACTGACTAGAAAATAACTGCATGATCTAAAAAAATAACCAAACACAGGTTTAAAGAAAGAGCAGCAAAGAAACATCTTTTAAACCGAGCCTTTTTAACAATGAGCTGTGTGAGCCAAAAGTTAAAAGGTAAGGGGATCGCTGCTAGGGAAGGGATTTCATAACCTCTTTTGCCCACCCTCCCAAAGCAGAAAAGCACCCCCGTCAGAAATCACGTCCTTAGATTGTTCATAGTTGCCATACCATCTTCCATCACATCAACACACATGAAGCGGTTATTTACTACCCTTCCCCATCATTTCTGTAGTTACCTTGAGATATACTACACGTTCCACTTCCATTCCAACACCAATTAATTTTACTTGGGAGGGTGAAAAAAGAAAAAAAAAAACCGGGAGGATTAAGCAAATGATAACAACTTTGTTTTGAAAAACGTTGGGATATTACTAGCATATTAGCTTCCCCTCCCCTCTCTTCCCCTCAAGAAGGAACAGGTGTTGGAGGGAAAGGGTTAAGTGGAACCGGGTCCCCAAATCCTTAAAAGAAGCCCTGCAGGGCCTCCGGGCTAACTAGCTGTGTGTTCTATTTCCACCTACCTTTGCATGGAAGAGAAATCTCCCGGGAGGGGGGAAGGGAAGAAGTCCAGGTCAGAGAAGTTTTTCAAAGAAGGTGGCTTGGAAAGTGCCCGATCCGGGTGAAAAAGGGCCACCCATTCACGCACACACACACCGCAAAGGTGCCTCTCCCCCCCCTCCCCAAGAAAACGACGAGGATCAGCTGCGCGCCGGGGAGTGGAGAAGAGGCAGGCAGGAAGCAGACAGCGGTGGTAGATCCATAGTCGCGAGCCTCGGGTGCGGAGACGGAGCAGGAGCTAGTTGAAAGGGAAAATGCATGTTAAGCGGCGCGCCTGGCCAGGCTGGAAGTCGGAGGATCCAAAGCCTGAGCGAACTCTCACTCTTCCGAGCGGGTGGGGGGGCGGGGGGGGGGGAGAATCCAGTGGGTGATGCTGAGGGGAGAAGGGGTCCAAGGCAAGTGAAGCTGCCCCTCCGCGAGAAGAGCGGGCCAGCCGGAGAGGGCGGGTTGCGAGAGCCGAGGAGCGAACTTTGGTTGGGAAGGTGGAGAAGCGGGCGTCGTGCGCCTTCTCTCGCCTCTCGCCCGCGTCTTGCTTTCCCTTGGGTCGGGCACTCGGTTCAGGAGAGGCGGACAGCGCTCCGTGGGAAGCAGCAACAGAACGCAAGAACGCAACGCGCAGGGAGAAAAACGAGCTGGTCCTTATAGTGACACTAAATGTCTTAGGGGAAACCTACAATTACTGACGATGAATTGGGGAGGTCAGGCAAGGAGAGCCCCTCTTCTTCTCCTCCCTCGCCAGCCCCCAGACGTTAGCGCAACTGACGGGAGCCCTTTCCCTCTGTGTTCAGGGCGGCCGAGACGGACTTCCGGTCTCCCAGTCCAAATGTTTTTGCAAGGCAGCGTTGGGCAGACTTCAAGCTTGCGAGGTCGTCTTAGCCTGGTGTGGAGTACTAGAATCCCTAGTTAGTTGGTTTGATTTATACCCTGTCTTTATAATGTGGTATGTATTTTTTTGATCTAAATAAGGATAAATAACAGCAATAAGAGGTGTAATCCAACTTATTTGGAAGAGATCTGATTGAGAAAAATCTAATAATTTTTGGAATATTTTCGTGCCAGTTTTGTTAGCTTTCAGTTTTTCCAGATTCACATTAAAATGCTCCTGTTAGCCTTTAAAGGATTCAAATGTAAAACCCCAACTGTTTTCTGCTGTCCTTAGAACCCACTCTTACTCTGCTAAATAAATAAATAAACTCCTACTCTGCTGTTGAAAGTCTGCAGTTAAGGACCAAGAATCAGGAATGTTAAGTTTAATATTTGAAACTTCAGAGTATCTCATCCATGAGGCACTTGCAAATGGAATGGGATGGGAATTCTACAAAGAAAAATACATCACTTAAATAGTGTATGCAATTCAGCTTTAAAGTTCTAAAAGCTGTCAATATGATAATTATTTCCTTGGCTTTAGAGTGTTCTCCCCATTGTCCTTTCACCCAAAAAAAGTTGACACCAGGAGCACAAGAGAATAGTCTTTTGACTGTCAGGTGCTACCAAAGCCGTGGAATAACCTTGCAGAACAAGATGTCTAGACTTCTCAGTCTGCTCCTGATATAATTGATAAAAGCTTTTCCTTTGGTTTTTTTTTTACTTGATATCGTTTTATGGTGCTCCTTTACTGTTTTTTATGTTATTATTAGCTTTTAACAATGCTATTATATTATTAGTTTGATCTTATAATAAAATATAGACTATAAAATATCCAAATAAATAAAATAGTTTACTGAGATTTGGAGGAAGCAATCTGTCAGGGATTGCTTCCTGCTTTGTAATTCTAGAGAACAAAGATTTCTACAAGTATAGAAAGATTATTGTATATAACCTGAGGCAGTATTTTTTAAGTTCTAATAAAAACACAACAGCTATGATTGTGTTTCAGTAGCCCAAGGAAATAATTGATGGTTTGAAAGACCCTGGAACAGGAACAGGAATTAAAATGATAGGTAAAGGGTAGATATTAAGAACCATTTGAGGGCAGGCTGCCTAAATGCTGTATAGATTCAGTCAGTTCATATCTTTGAATCAACTCGCATCTCCTGCATCAATTGAAATGAAATACCAGGCGATTCAGAACAGTTGAAATGAATTGTTTCTTTACACGATGCATCATGGAATTCACTACTATCAGATATGATGGTCAGTGATTTGAATAACTTTAAAAGAGATCTAGACAAAATCATGAAGGATCAGATCACTGGAAGTTTTTAAGAAGAGACTGGACAACAATTTATCTGAAATGGTATAGGGCTTCCTGCCTGAGCAGGGGGTTAGATTAGAAGGTCCCTTCCAACATTATTATTATTATTATTATTATTGTTGTTGTTGTTGTTGTTGTTGTTGTTGTTGTTGTGTTTGTTGTTGTTGTCGTCATTTAGTTAATTACAACTTTAAATACCAGATAGTGAAAAGCAACAGTGGAAAAGAGCTATCACCCACCAGCCTATGTTTTTGAACTGTCCACTTACAACTGTAGTCCTGGACTTACAACTGTAATCAAGCCCACAGTTTTGGTTATAAGTCATGACAATCATAAAGCAGGTTACCACATGAGGAGACCTGATTTTACAACATTTTTGCAGTGATTGTTAAGCCGATGGAAAGCTCATTAAGCAAAGCATTGTTCAATATAGGACAGTTTTTGCCAGAAACCTGAAGTAAATACTGGTTTTTGGCAAACAAAGCATAGTCACATGACTGCAGGTATTAGCAAATGGGTGTAAATGCAAGCCAGTTGCTGAGTGCCAAAAATGTGGTCATGTGACCGGGCGGGGCAAACATCAGAACTTCAAATCCAGGTCATAATTTTGAACTAAGAATGCCTACACAGAACATTAGAGCAGCGTTGACCCTTTAAATAGAAGTGGACTTCTATTTAAAGGGCCAAGATTGAGAAACACTGATTTAGAGGGTCCTTGTCCTGATTTAACAAGGCTGCTCATATGTATGGTACCAAAGATCAAGCCTATGCTGGGACTGGAAAGAAAGAGGAAATAAAGAGATGTCTTTACTCTCCACAGGGAAATCTATAGCATTAAGGATATCCTTAGAATTCTGACGAGGAACAGAAATATGTGGAAATATTAATGCTGTGGACTCTTCTTATTCTTATCCTTAAGATACACATACCACACATAAAATCAGTATCACTGAAACCTTTTAAGTCACCATTGACGCCTCTCCTTTTAAAGCAGTGGTTCTCAACCTGTGGGTCGGGACCCCATTTGGGGTCGATCGACCATTTCACGGGGGTCGCCAAGCAAGGCTGTCCACCATTTTTTTTGTCCGCCATTTTTTTTGTCTGCCATTTTTTCCCTTTTTCTGGTGGGTGCCTTACCTCCCTTGGGCTGGGCCAGCTGGTGGTCGGCCTGCTCCGTCTCTGCCGCTTGCCAGCTACGCCTCGGCTGGCGCAGGGTGCGGAACCACGCATGCGCGGCACTCCCGGGCAGGGAAAGTCCTCGACTTACGACCGGTTGGGTAGTCCTCGACTTACGACCGGTTTAGTCCTCGACTTACAACCGGTTTAGTCTTCGACTTACGACCGGTTGGGGTCGCGGCATTAAAAAGGTTGAGAACCACTGTTTTAAAGAAACACAACATTCATTTAGCATCCCAGCAACATTTCACCCACTCAGATCTTTGAATTTTCAGAATACATAAGTTTTTGTAAGGGTATGGAGGTGGCCTTGAAGAAGATATTCAAGAGCTATTACTGTATGTAAACAATATCTTAGCCCTGAAAGAGATAAGGGGGTGATAAACTCAAGATTGCCTCACATTTATGCTCTTTGATATACAAAAATCTCTGTCAGGCTTTCAAAATTCTGTTGATAGATCTTTCAACAATAGAGTTCCAATAATCCTTATGGAGTCTGTTTCCTGATCTGAACTACCTGTCAGTTTTCTTTGAAACTTGGACACTTAATTTTTTGTTATTTATTCTCATTCAGCTGTTCTGAACTGGTACAATGAAAGGAAATCCAAGTAACAATGACACTAAAGTTTAGTGCTTTTTCAATGTATTTAATAGTCTACCAACATATGAGCTAGTATGTATGTATTTATTTATTAAACGTATCTGCCACCCATCTTACTATCAAGTGACCTTGGGCAGCTTACAATAACAGTATAAAACAAAAGGTTGCAAATATTAAAACACTGGGCATTGAAAGGTAAAATAAAATTAATAAGGCCGATTAAAGAAAAACCATGCACAGACAGGGTACAGGTAGGATCTTCTCCTAATCTACTAGCCACTTCCAAAATGGACACCTCCCCCCATTGGGGCCCCAGACGGAGGCAGGGACAGATTTTCAGGCCCCTTTGAGAAGTTCCAGAGGGTGGTCTCACCTTGAGGGGCATGATGTTCTAAAGAGTGGCAGCCAGTATGTATGAAAAAGTAATTGCTATGCCAATAACTGGTTTCATTACTTTAGTTGCAATAAATGCAACTAAACACTTCCTGGAATTGCTGATCAACTTCTCACATCACAAAATTGCAATTGCAATTGCAATTCAGCCATTTTTTACATTTTAAGCTCTAAAGGGTTGCGTGCCCTATGACATTGTCAGCCTTATGGATTCGTAGCTGGCTGACCGACCATACTCAGCGTGTGATCCTCAATGGAACTGCATCTACATTGAGGTAAGTGTGTAGTAGGGTGCCCCAGGGCTCTGTTCTGGGCCCAGTGCTCTTCAACATCTTCATCAATTATTTGGATGAGGGGATAGATGGGGAACTCATCAAATTTGCAGATGACACTAAGCTGGCAGGAATAGCCAACACTCCAGAAGATAGGCTTAAGATACAGAAGGATCTTGACAGACTTGAACATTGGGCGTTATCTAACAAAATGAAATTCAAAGGTGAAAAAAGGAAAGTTCTACATTTAGGCAAGAAAAACCAAATGCACAGGTATAGTATAGGTGGTACCTTGCTCAATAGTAGCAACTGTGAGAGGGATCTTGGAGTCCTAGTGGACAATCACTTAAATATGAGCCAGCAGTGTGCTGCAGCTGCCAAAAAAACCAACATAGTGCTAGGCTGCATTAACAGAGTGATAGAATCAAGAAGTGTTAATACTACTTTACAATGCCTTGGTAAGGCCACACTTGGAACACTACATCCAGTTTTGGTCACCATGATGTAAAAAAGATGTTGAGACTCTAGAAAGAGTACAGAGAAGAGCAACAAAGATGATCAGGGGACTGGAGGCTAAAACATATAAGGAACAGTTACTGGAATTGGGTATGTCTAGTTTAATGAAGAGAAGGATGAGGGGTGACATGATAGCAGTGTTCCAATATCTCAGGGGCTGCCACAAAGAAGAGGGAGTCAAGCTATTCTCCAAAGCATCTGAAGGCAGGACAAGAAGCAAGGGATAGAAACTAACTAAAGAGAGAAGCAACCTAGAACTAAGGAGAAATTTTTAAGCTGCTTCTTGACTGACCAATAGTTCCCCTGGCTGTGGCTCTTCCCCTATCTCCCAAGGTCATTCCCACATATCATTACAGACATACTGAGTGAATAGTATCCTACTGTAGTTTGAAGAATGCACAATAAATTGAACTCATACCACAGAAACACAATACAAAATAAAGTGTAATAGTTTAGTATTTTATATAAACACAACCATTGTCTTTAAAATCTAGGTTTCAGTTAGCCATCATGGCTAATAGTCACTGACAGCCTCTTCACAGATCAATTTCACCTTTCAAAATCATGTAAGATAGATTCCATTACCATTCTTTATAAGGGTGACTTCCAATCAATAATAGAGCTGTGCCATTTGTTGAATTCAGAGGTGTTTCAGAGCCTAAAGTGGTGCAAATGGAGCACCTGCTGCAATTCCTTAAACCAAATATTTTAAGGAGTTTCAGAGAGATGCTACATCCAGGCTCTTTGCACATTCTCTGAAGCACCTTGTGCCTTTAAATCCAAAGCACTACACAGTCCTAATAACCTCCTGCTAATCAGGGGGTTCTGAATTGGAAGTTGTGGGGGAGAAAGAGCAAACAGTCTCCACATTGTGCATAATTTTATAATCCCTAGCCACGTTCTCTGCTTTGTTCCTTTTCCCATAAAAAGGGGTCAAACCCCTTCCTTCCTTCCTTCTTTCTTCAGTTGATTAAAAGAGGATTTTGCTTCAAACTAAGTCTGAGATTTTTTGTGCACAATATCAAACAAGATTCCAGTTAAAATGTCTATTTTTTGTCTAAGCAATTTATTTATTTGCTACATTTCTACACTACTATCTTCCTGAAAGACCCATGGAAATGTAGAATTTAAGACCAGTAACAACCATACAATAGCAATAAATATGTTTAAAGGCAAAGAATAAAAAAACATTGTTATTATTAATCACACCAACAGTCAATTGTCTTCTACTCAAAGGCTCTTCTGAATAGCATAGTTTTAACAAAAATTATGAAAATATCATAGATTTGAAAATATCAGAAAAAGGGCATCAGATCTTTGGGGGACACAGAAGTATGAAACTAATCAAGAGGGTTGGTGCTGCAACTGAGAAATGTTGATTTCTACATTCCCCCTGCATCTTGACAGGAGAAGAACCTTCAGCATTTCTAACCATGCTATGTATGGTAGATGTATAAATTCTATATGAAACAAACAATCCTGCAGATTCCCGGATGCCAAATCATGTAAAAGTGAAAAACAGCACTGAAATGCTGATTGGCAGTCTGCTAGTACAAGCCAGAGCCCACCGACAAGTGATCTGTTATATGTTGTATGAATTGCAGCTTCAAGTAATCTTCGAAGGCAGCCACAAGATATAGAGCACATTGAAGTAATCTATACAAGATGTGACAGGGATGTGAGTTACTGTTGCCAGGGCTTCAATGATTTCCTCAACAATGCAGTATATGCATGTGTATGTATGTGTGATGAGAGAGAGAGAAAAAAAGAGAAACATGCCATATATGTGTATGTTAATATAATTTTATTGTTTTATCTCATATACTGTAAGCCACCTGGAATCAACCTAGGCAGCATATACATTTTGGAATATACATGTGCATGTGTGTGTGTGTGTCATTTACATCCTATTTTTTATGAAACAGTTCATTTTAAAAAAAACCTTTCCTAATTTACCACACAGAATTCTTTATATGAAATTTGGTTTGACTGATTTATTTCCACCAGTGTGCAGTGTGCATTTATCTTTGTACCTATTGAACCATTTTGTTCACCAGTTTGGACATTTTCTTTGAGGGGCTTTGAATAATGTGGTACAAACTGGACACAAACACAGCTCCATCCAGATCTATCACAATATCACTGACCTACTTCTGGTAGATTTGCAGCAAAACCATAATAGAAATTGCTTCTAAAGAGTTAACTGTGCTTAGCAACCAGTTTGGCAGGTTGGGAATATGAACTGAGTGGACTTGTGTAGATCATGTACAACAAAAAGTGATTGTGCTTCATTGTACTCCCATTTTGCAGCTCAATCTGTTTTTATGGTCCCTCTGTTGACCTAGTTTCAACAGTCTGGTGCTACCAATGTTTATCTGCATTTACATGGGCATCTTAGTAAGAACATTTTTTGCATGCCAAGCTGCTCTTACTGCTTGACCTGGCAGAATCATTAGCTATGCTTTATCTTAAATCTGGATGACACAATCTACTGAAATGTATTGACTGTAAAATAGCCAACTTCTCTGTAATGAGTGAACTAGGCAAATGGCAGTTTCCTTTCAAGTCTGCAACACCTGTAATAGGAATTTGACTACTTCTATCTAAAGCCATTAGGCCAATAACCTTCTACTGAATTTGAATAATTACAACTTTAATAAACTAAATGAAACAGAATCACAATGGCCATAAATCATTTAGCATTAATGCAGTCAACAGATTCTTGAGAACAATGAGACAATAATCTTCATTAGTATTTTTATCATCAACACCACCCTAGAGCTTAATAAATTAAGTCAGCCACAGAATTCCCTCCACTTACAATTTAAAAGGAGGAAAGAATAACTAGAAACATAATGTTAGGTCTTCCTGACTGTGAGCTTAATAACTCTGGAATTTTCATTGACTTCTGAAATTGAGAAGCTGGGAATTGGGAATGGAAGAGAAAGAAAGAAACAGAGAAAGTGGGAGGATAAGGAGACTTTGAGAAAAGAGAATGTGAAGAAGAAGAGTGTGGAGAAGAGCAAAAAGTACAATGTTGGTTCCCAGACTGATAGAGTAACACCCAGTGGTGGGATTCAATTATGTGAACAACTGGTTCTCTGTGTGGATTCCGCTTCCAGAAGTCCATTCTGGGCCTGGGCAACAAAAAAATAGCTACCAGTTCTGCCAAACTGGTGCGAACTGGCTGAATCCCACCACTGGTAACACCTTAAGGGACCATTGTGTAAACAAGGAGCAGCATGCTTCTCAGTTATCAGTGAAAAGTCCCTCAATCTCACCAGCTCATTGGAAGACAATTTGAAAGAAAACAAAAGTCTTTGCAATTATATGCCCTGACATGTATTCGTCCAGAACAGAAAATAGTGCAGTTATCAGATTTATTATAATCCCATTTCTAAAGAACTATGCAGGGAAAAGAAACACTTTTCAGTTTTAGGCAGATACCAAAAGCCTATAGAGAAAGAGAGCATGGAGATGGAGGAAAGAGGAGGAGGATATGGAGAGGAGGAATATGAAGGAATGACAAATAAGATTGAGAAAATAGGAAAAAAGGATAAAAACTTAACTGGGGAGAGTTTAAGGTCAATAAAGAGTTGCTGGACTTTATATTAATGGGATGAGAGAGGCATCGGTGAGATAGATGTCTTGCATGGTTTCGGTTAAGGTGCTGGACTATCAACTGAGAAACCATGAGTTCTAAGCATGAAAGCTGTCTGGTGATTTTGAGCCAGTCATTCTCTTTCAGCCCATTCCACCTCACAGGAGTGTTGTGGTGGGAGGCAGGAACATTATGTATGCTACTTTGGATTATACAAAATAAAGGTGGGATATAGCTATGATGATGTGGAATTGCTGAGAGAGAAGAACTGCTTTCATACCATTAGAGAAAATGAATGAATGCTAGCGCTAACCAAAAACATTACTTGCCACCACCCCCCTATTGCTTCTGCAGCTTCTGTTGGCTACGCAATGGAGTATACCCTGCTGTCCATTCAATAAGTATCATTCAACTGTTGAGAATGGAGTGAGAGTACTAGAAATAGTTTGTGTCTAGCTTGTCAAGGTCCTAGTGAGAGAGAGATTTTTTAAAAAAGGAATGTTAAGTTTGAGATGCTGTTGAGGAGATCAGGCAGGTTCAGGAAGGGGAGGGCAGAGTGTTAGATGACGGATCAATTTATTCAGCAGTTGGTGAATGAGGAGGGAAAATATCCTGCTTGAATGATGCTTCAATTGTGGAGGGAAGTACTGGAATCTATAAGGATGGGTAAGAGGCTGCTTACATCAATAACAGGCCAAGGTAAAAAAAAAAAAAAACAGGGTTACTGGGCTGGTCTTCCAAGAGAAGGGAGATAAACAATTTGCCTCTTCTACAGTGCAGATGACTAGATTGCTAAGTGTGTTAGCTTCAGGCTGCCAAGATGTACAATCTTGTTTTGGATGAGCATACAAACCTGGATGGGCAAGGATTGGATGAGTAGCAATGATCTTGCCTGAAAACTCAATTGTTTTAGTACTTAACATTCTACACAGAGACCATGGTTTGTATCTTGATATCTGGTCCAGTTATATGAGTTATCAGACAGACGTGGTCTTTACATCAGAGCAGATAGAGGAGGACATTTTAATAAATTCTTCACTATAGTTGGGTTAATTCCTGGTCCTAGGCCAGCTTGAATAGCACTGTTCAGGACTAAGATCAGAGGGCTTATAGCTCCTTGTTGATCAGCAGGCAAAGGTCAGGAGACCCTTTGCTCAGCTTCAGCAGATGTTTTTCTGGACCAGGAGATCTTAATTACTCACACCATCATCATACTGAGATTAGACTATTGCAACAATTAGTTCTTGGGTCTGCCTTCAAAAGTTACCTTGAGTTGGTACAGTTGGTACAGAATGCTGCTGCCCACATCTGTAGGTGAGAATTACTTTAGCCACAAGGTGCCCTTCTTTTACAGATGCTATACATTAACAACCATTAGTTTTCTGAATACAACTAAAAATGCCAGCATTAACTAAAGAGCCGCCTTAAACACAGTATATTTTTATTTTATTTTACTTTTTCCATTTTTAAGTAAAATTGTATGGTATTGAATAGCATTTTATGACAATTTTACTCTTTTTTGACAGTATATTTTTAGAGAATTTGAGCCATTCTTGCAAATGAGGATGGAATATGCATTCTGTTATAAATAAAAATAATAAATGTAATCAATTCCTTTTATATTCTCCTCTGCACAAAATAACAGTTTGCTATATACAGTCATTTTGTTCCTTTATATTTTGGGGGATATCGAAGATAGATAGATGAGGCACAATACAACACAGAACAGTAGTAAGTGCTTTCTATTTAAGTACCAGCTAAACTGTGCCTCATTTTTGATACTTTTTAATAAGTAAGAATAAAAGGTAATTATATTCAATTAAATAATGCTTATTTTGTTCTTTCCTCACAGTTGCCCACCTCACTCAGGCTTTAAAAAATGTGGAGAAGGATCCACATACAAGCACCCCCCAACACACTAATCACAGATCTCTGGTTTTCTATAACAATTTATAGTATCTTAAGGACTTTCAATATATAAGGCTTGAATATCACCACTGGTTTGTAACTAATTCTGCTTCCATCACACATCTGATACCTACTGTGTATTTGTAATGTTGATCAGGGATAGGTGGGCTATAATGTATTTCAAATTATTCTTAAAACAGCAAAAGTTGAGATGAAACATGACAACAGACACATGGCAAAGTCAAGATATGGGGATGCTTGTAATCTAATAAAACTGTAAAATAAACCAGACACTAACAGTGTAATATGTTGTGGATTTGCTTCACACAAGTATAACTAGAAACTGCATAAATATTTCAGGTATGTCTGTAGTGCTTTAGATTACATGTAATTACATATCTGACAGTGCTCTTCCATATGAAATGAAAACCTAACAAATCGTCATTGAGATATCAGCAAGATGATTCTGATTTAGCCTTTTCTATTTTAGGAATATGTGCTCTGTGGAGGAGCAGTTGATCATATGAGCCAGCCCACAACTGCAGCCTGAAGAGATGCAGCCCAAAATCAAACAGTTTTTGATTTTATCATTGGTCATACTTTAAAGGCCCTTAGCCCATTGTTTTTTGCCCTGCCTTATCTGTCTATGGAGATTCTCAGTCATCAGGTCATGGTTGTTCCAAAGGTGCTTTTTCAAAAGGCAGCTGAACTTGCTTTGTTTTTCTTTGAAGGTGTTTTGCTTCTCATCCAAAAAGCTTCTTCAATTCTGACTGAATGGTGAAGAAAGGAAGAATTTATATTCCTTGAAGTCATGTGGTCATTAGCACTCTCTCTAAAAATTGTTGAGGGCACTTGAAGGACTCTGAGGGCACAGATAAACCTCCCTCAGTAACTCTCAGAGAGAGCGCTAACAACCAGATGACTCCAAGGAATATAAATCCTTCCATTCTCCACCATTCAACATCCTTATGAGCTGGATCTGTGGATTGGAGGCACTGTTTATGGTTCTCTTTCTTTTTCTGAGCTGGTTTCAGTCAGTATGGTTGAGGAGAGAAGTTGCTCCCTAGGTCCTTTGTTTATGGGGTGCTGCAAGATTCTACTTACTGTCCCCTCCTTTTAAACATCTATATGAAACCTGTGGTGAGGTTATCCACTGGTTTGGGGTTCAGTATCATCAGTATACTGAATGCCCAGTTATATCTTCAAACCTGAACTGGCCAAATGAGGCTGAGATTCTGCCCCAGTGCCTGGAAGTTGTGCAGGTTTGGATGGGGAGGAACTATCTCAGATTCAGTCCTACCAAGATGAAGTATCTACTGAACTGCCCAGATTTGGAGATATTCCATCTTTGATATTGGATAGAGTTGCACTTACCTATTCAAGGGGAAATATGACCAGAAAAGCCTTTGCGCCTGTGGTGTATCTGTTGTAGTTCTGCTTATATAATGGTCCTTCAGACAGTCACTCATGCCTGATTAACTATTGCAACCCAGGCAGTTATGGGCAAGCCTTAGTGTGTCCATGTAATCCCTGTGCTTCTCAAGCTGCACTGGTTGCCAGTTTGCTTCTGGGTGTGATTCAAAGTACTGGTTGTTACCTATAAAGTCCTACAAGCATAGAGCCTGATCACTTGAAGGACTGCCTGTCTCCTATAGTATGTATCTTCCTGGCTGATTCGATCTTGCAGGGTTGGCATGCTCTGGGTTCCTTCAATTATACCATATCATGTATCAGGACCCAGGAAGCCTGTCTTTTTGTAGCATTGCCTGTTCTTTGAAACTAGGTTCCCCCTCTCCAAGATCTAGATGGCCCCTTTTCTGCTGTGGTTTAGAAGGGCTGTGAAGGTCTGGCTCTTCACCCAGGCCTTTGGTGAAGGAGAAAGAGAACCCTTGCTTTGTTCCCATTCAGTGTGTTGTCCTTGCCAACTTTTATGTTCTCTTTTTTAAAAATAATAATAATTGGTTTTGTTGTATTTCCCTAGATTTAGTTTTTATGAACCACCTGGAGCTAAATGGCATATATATTTGGTAAGTAAGTAAGTAAGTAAGTAAGTAAGTAAGTAAGTAAGTAAGTAAGTAAGTAAGTAAGTAAGTAAGTAAGTAAGTAAGTAAGTAAATAAACAAGCAAACACATAAACAAACAAATGTTATTGCCAGAAAAAGGATTGGCTGATTCTACAAATCAATGGCCAATTTGTAATTGCTTTGTCATGTTGGGGGATTAACTATAGACAACTTTGCATTCAAGTAAATAGTAAAAGCAACTTGATGGTAAGTCATTCTAGAAAAAAATCATTAACACCATGCAATGAACAGCAATAAACCCTGCATGGGTTGCAGGGGGACAGGACACTAAGCCCTTACTATTCAGTAAATACAGATACATATTAAAAAAGCAAGCTAATCACAGTTGCAATCTCCATATCAAACAGAAGTCATCCCTCATATAAAGAGGAGACATATAATCTTGCTCTTAGCAAGAAAAGTATGTATTAGTCAATTAGTGTATACCTTAAACAATCAACACAACTTGCAGATACTCTAGAACAGAGCTAGACCTTGAGTGTCACAAAAGAAAGCCAGATGAAAACCTGTGTCTTGTTTCAAATCACATACCAGAAATTGCAAAAAGTATATAAAGAAATTTTGCATGATATTCCTTAGTTGTATGAAAGTTTCTTCTAGTGGCAGTTCTGCTATGTTTTATAGATTGTAGCAATAAGCAATTAGTTCGGGGAATATCTTAGTTCAAAAATAGGAATGTTGTTTTTCTTGGTGATTTAAATCTATTAAGCACATCACCTTGATCAAATGATTCTGTCTTGTCTCCAATTTTCAAATCCCAATCCAGACATTCTCATCAAATGCAAATATTTGTTGAGATGTTACAGTTATCTCATGGGGGTAGGGGGGGAACCATCTCCTAATACCTATTTAGGATGGAATTCCACATTCTTCATTTGCTAATTACCCATTCCTCATTTTCCTCTAATTCAAAATTTAATTTTTAAATATTTTAATATTCACTTAGGATCACATACAATTAACTGTCTCCTTACCTTAAGTGTTTTTTATTTAAATGGAACAGCATTAAGTTTTCTGTGCCATATGGTGGTATCTAAAGTAATACCTATAGCAGTAATAACCATTGATCTAAATAACTGACGGTAAAATATAACTACTAAAACCAAATTGCTTTCCATCAGGAAACTTTGGATGGTATTGTCTCTGCCTGAACTCTACCCCATCACATTATGAATAGTTGAAATGTTTCTCTATGTGTCTTGTTATTGCATGTGTATGGCTCTTGCCTTTCCTTTCTCAGTTGTAAATTATTGTGTGGAATCCAATATGGATGTAGGTGCAACTGGTCATCTTTTCACTTGCAGTTTAAAAAGGCATAGATCCTATAAAGAAGGCCACACAAGTGGCATTCTGTGTCCCATCCTATCAAGCTGCATTACCAAGCTTTTCTCCTGGCCTGAAGCTCTGCTGTCATTTGATGGGGCTGGCAGAGGGAAGCATTTCAATTCTCTTCCACAAATGATAAATCAGAGCAGTATGCTTTCAAATGTCTGCAATTTACCACTACCAAGCCCCTTCAGGGGGAAGAGGGAGAAATGCAATTGAATTTATTCAAGTATGAATATCAATGAGAATGAAAACAGAAAAAGAGGATAATGAAGAGACTGGGATTGTTGGTAGAAAAAAAGGAAGAGATAGAAAAAAGAAATGGGGAGTGAAAATAAATAAGAAAAAGCTACAAAAAGTAGGACATAATGATCCATCTACTCAACAATCCGGACTTGTTGGCATTATTTTAACATCAGACTCACAAGTGCATCAAACTAATAGGAAAAAAAAATCTATGAAAGGTCAAAGATGATAGCTCAGGAGAAGAAACAGAAAATGTTTTGATGCCGGTTTTGGAAAAAATTACAGCAAGCCCTTGAAATCTTATTTTGGTCAGTAATCTATATGTAACTCCCTCTCTCTAGGTTTCTAAGGGAGAAAGAGATTATAACATGTTCACTACTTAAACCATCCATAGGATCAAAGTCCATATTCACTGCAATCTGTTGCAGGAACCACAAGAGTGAAACAAGTTATTGAACTAGAAAACCCTCCATCGTCACTTATACCTGAGCTACGGTTTCATTCAAGTAGTTGATGTTCAAATTTAGCTTTGGGCGTAAGGTTTTTAAATTCTGCTGAGTCTTTTTAAGAGATTGATTCCTCCGTACTTTCTCTTAGGCACATGTCTTCTAAGAAATATAATAAAAGTATATTGTTTTTCATTATTTCAACAAAGGTATTCATTGTTAAGGGGATAGAACTAAATGGTTCAGGTCTAAAAAGCTCAGGGTCCTGAAATCACCCTGCAAATAATTTTGAATAGAAGATATAGATATTATGCAGAGGAGACATTTGGTATCCACTATACGTGTAAACCAAGCAATCTCATAGAATGATGGTGCCAGACAGGGACAAGAAGAAAAGGAAGAAGTTTTGTTATTGCATTCATACTACTTGGGCTCAGTTTACCAGTGCAAGAATATCTGCATTTCTTTTAGCAACAATTTAGTGAATAGCTACAGCCCAAAAGGCAATTATTATGGTCTCTTATCTTGTTGAATTCCTGTACAGTTGTTTCTCAATGTGATCTACATTTAAAAGTCCTTTGCTAAAAGATGGCCATCTTTTAAGCAATGATGCAGTATCTTAAGCAGTTGAAGCATTCCTTCCTCAAATCAAACCATCCTATTACCCAATAAATACCAGAGTTAACTACACCAACATGAGCTTCTAGAAATCGCAATTGCAGTCACTGTACTTGTAACAATAATCATAAACAGAAAATGCTTATTTGCTGAAGATCAGGATGGAGCCCAGCTGATAAGAAAATTGAAATAAGTTCATGCATTGCCCTAAACTATAGATTGCTTTATCATGAATAAATAAGTAACTGAATTTATGCAACTAAGTCAAAACTAAGCAAATCACATTATGGAATAATATAATATGTGTACTAGGTAAATTTGTGCAAAGCTGAGCAAAATTACTAACTACTAACCATTATGGCTGATAGCAAAAGATTTTTTTACTTTCTAAAAACCAATTCTTGGTTTTTCCCACACTTTTGAAAATAGCAATAAAATAAAAGAAAGGGAGAGAACAAAAATATAAAGCTGTGACATGAGCCTAACTTTAGATCTTTGAGCTGATGACTCACTCCATCAAGGAGGGGTTGTAGCAACTGAGTTGGCCTTGGATTTCTGCATATATACCTCACTGAGCTAAATATACAAAACTTCTAAATAGAAGTTCTTCTATTCCAGTCTGGCAACTTCCACCTGCACTAGATTCCTTTCCATCTTAATTTCCACATTTTTTTAGGAACCCTCTTCCTTTCCAAAACTAATATCCTTTGTTTTGGAAAGCTCAGAAACAAATGCCAACTCTCATGGGTTCTTCTATTTAGAGAGTAAACTATCAAAGGATTTACAGAGCTAATGTTTCATTCCTATTATACATCCATGTTCACACCACAAAATTCTGCCAATCCAAGCTGCTTCTGACCAGTGGGAGTTATTAAATGAGGCTATTTATGCACTAGCTCTTATCTTGCCAGTAGCATTGAAGTCCCCTTGTTCTTTATTGTCCTTGCTCCCATCCTTTGGTGTGGAGATTGAGCATAGTCAGTTGAAGCAGGAGAGTCTTCTACAGCATGACAAAGCAGGGCTGGGGGATTTAATCAGAGGAACAGCTTAGCCTTAGAGCATAGATGTAGCTTCACTGCAAAGAGTAAAAGGTTTTTTATACAATCCTACATATATATATATATATTCAAAAATACTATCCATTAATTTCAGTTGGGTTTATAGGATTGAGGCCTTAAGCTTGGAGCAAAGGCTGAGCTAGGCAAAAGTGGAAGAAAACTCCCCAGAATGGTAGCCAACATCTAAGAGGATTAAGGGCAGGATTTTGTTTTCATACGGGCATCAAATCTGTTCACAAAATTGGTTTAAAGGTGAGCAAACAGGGTAACACCATGAACCCAGCTTGGAATGACATGAATTTAGAAAAATGACAAGCATTAAATGAGAAGATACTCTTTTAATATTGTTTTGGAGGGCTTTTGTTTTGTTTTCATCATGTTTCTCTGCTTATGTTTTTACCACCAGAAGTCCATTACATAATTATAGCAGCATAGAAAAGGGAGAAAAAAAATAAAAGTTGGTGCGGAATCCCATCCTGGGCATCATTGTATTAGATTACATTGTTTCAAGGCAGCATTTTGTACTCCCTTTTATCAATATAACGTAATGAGCAGCCAAAGGATTTAACAATGACATTGCTACTTGCTATTTACCTGATCATCTGCAGTGAATAATCATGCTTCAAAGCTAAGGCATGAAAAAGTTTGTTCACTGGAGGAGAACGGAAGATGTGACAATGTTGGTGGAACATTCAGATCTCATGCAAGGCTTTGTGGACCATATAATAGCCTGCTGAGCTGGATTACATCCATGGGCTGGACCGGGCTCTCACTCTTTCTTTTAAGCTTTAATAAATAAACAGATAGGTAAAATCTGGACTAGCCTCTTTTTAAAGTTGGAGAAAAGGAACAAGTCAGAATGATTAAAATACTATTTAATTCAATCATGATTATGACAGGATAGCTCCTCCATCATGCTAAATAATGATGCTAAATTAAATTCCTCCCCATCAATGTATGATTTTTAGAACTGTTGCAAAGGAGATATCAATGATTTTCTTAAAATTTTTATCAGCCAGCAGACTGAGACAAGGAAAAGAAGTGTATTGGTTGATCATCCTTATAGTCTCAGAAAATGCAGGAAAATGAATCTGGAAGCTGTGCAAGCTGACACTGAGCACAAAATATCTAAAGCCCCTGGAACTGTGCAGGTCTCACCTAACTGGGGATAGTGGTTAAAGGACTGCTCCAGGGCAAAAGAAAAGTCTGTTGATTATTTCCATGGTTACCTGATAGGCAGACAATTCTCCTCCATAAAAATTAGCCATGGTAGAAGGGGCATTTTAACATTTCCTGATAAAAATTGAAGAAGCTGTTGAAAACAAAGAAATTAGGTGAGGTGGATGACTGCAGATATCCCTGCTGCAAAACATAGATACCTTTAAAATTACCCTGAAGATTAGCTGCTCTCTGGAAGGGCTATTGCCTAGTAAATCTAACCCCCTTTCCAATACTATAACAGGGTTTCTCTCTCTCTTTTTGTCCTTCTATATCCAGTTAGCTCTTCATTGCAGCTAATTTCCATCCAGATTAGTTTCTCCTATTTCTCTTTCTCTCTTTCCCCCCCCCCCTTCCCACTGTGTTTCTCATTCCCTTCATCTTTTCCTTCCTTGCTATTTTTGCTAGAAAAAAGGAAGGAGGGTGGCTTTCTGTATGGGAAAGTTAGAGATAATGTTGAAATATCCAGGTGGGGATCAATTAATAGGTCAAAATCAAACAAACCATGGGTAAACTAGGCTTCCAAGTTCAAGTGACTGAGTCTTGAAGCAAGTTAGGAAGGTGGAAATTAGGTTTGGCAACAGACTGTGTAAGAGAAAAGTAATACACAGATTTCATGGGAAGAGATAAAAACTATTTATAAGAATTTAAACTTCAGAAACCAGAAGCAACAGACAAAGCATGAAGCGGAGAGGAGATGAGTAATGAGCATCTTAGTGTTCCAGGACTAGGAATTGCCCAAGAGTGGAATTCAGTTTAGTTCCTCAATTCACCCTGTTGAGAGAAATAGAGAAACAGACTGTTGCCGGTCTGTTGCTGAGAAAGAAATTACTAAAAGTCACCAATAGAGTTTACCCTCAGATGACTTTGTAGGCCTGGAATGGAGTTGGCTTGTCCCCCAGTTCAGCAGTTACATAGTTGCTACGTTAAGTGTTCCTGTTATAATCCTTCCTTGTTTCTCCAGTTTTAGGAAGCCAAACCTCAACCAGTGGCCAAGCCACAGATCAAGTGAAGATTTAGGCTTAGCACAGTGAGTAACTCAGGCACTAAATTAAAAATATAGATTTGAGAAGTGAGTAAACACAGATAAAAAATACTAATAATTTTTTGAAATTCATCAAAACTGGATGATTTTTCATAGGGAAGGAGAAGCTCTCTGGCATTTATGTAGCAGTGACAAAAACATTTCCACACCTGAAAAAGCTTCATGAGAGGAGTTTACTTGTGTGTTACAGATTTCCTTTGAGATTTAATGGAAGCAAGAAAAGCCAGAAAGATTGCTGATGTCATCTCCTAAATCAGAGGTGTCAAACCGCTGGCCCACAAGCTGGATGTGTCACACGGAAGCCGCGCCTACCCCAGCTCCAGCAAGGGGAAAAAAGTCACGCTATGTCACAAAATGTCACATGACGCAGCAAGTTTGACGCCCGTGTCCTAAATTATTAAGTGCAAGGATGTTGCCATGCCATGCCTTTAAATTAAATTGTATTGAAATCAAAATTTAACTTCATAAATACATGTCCTGGCCTTGGCACTGTTGTTGAAAGAATGCTTCAAAGTCAAATTCTTAACATTTGATTTAAAATAGTTTTGAATGTAGCCAAGTTGCAAGACTACCAATATTATTTCTAAATTGCCCATCAAGATAACCAATGTCCAGGAGAGTTGTATTGTATTTTGTCTTATTTATCATATTTACATTCTGCCTTTATTCCTATGAAAAAAATCTCTTTTCTTCAGACACAGTGACTTCTATTCCTAGAAAAACTATGATTATAAGATAAATCAAGTTGTCAAGTATACAGAGACTTTTCTTGTTTCTCACAGCCACTTTGTGCCTAACCCTTAACACTTCAGCAAAGCTCACCGTGTTTTGGATTTTATTCAGTTTTGGGCTAATAAGACACTGCTATCTAAAAGCTTACATTGAGAAATTCTACGGCAATGTTGATTCTATTCATTACAGATTGGAAGAACAAAGAAACTCAGCCTCCTTCAATGTACTTATTTTTTTTAGTTTCCACAAATTCTCTATGTATTCATCTTTTTTTACTAATATGCAAATTTTTCAAATGTGCTAGCTGAAATTAAGTGCCTTTTGAAATTGACCCTGTCAGGGCCAGATCAGAGAAAAGCCAACTCTCAGACTTATGCTGCTCTAGTATGATTATCAGAGGATCTATTCAGCCTTTCAATTAATATTTAAGTTCTTGATTATTTATGTTAGCCTTATCCTATTTAGGTGCCCTCTGGATGTATACATGCTCCATTTCAAGAATAGCTATGTGTACATTTGATAGTAGAGGCAGCAGCCTCAGGAACCAGTTCTGTTGAATAAGCTTTCTCCAATCAGATTCAAGAAGTTTCTAAAACTACAGGGGCTGGTTACTAATCTCTTTGTAACTATTGGCAGCTCACATATTGCAATAATCCAAAATGTGGATTAATTTTAATTTGCTACTAATTCATATGACTCTAGACAGTTTACAACAACAACAACAACAACAACAACAACAACAACAACAACAACAATAATAATAATAATAATAATAATAATAATAATAATAATAATAATAATAATAATAATAATAATAATAATAATAATAATAATAATAATATATCATAAAATAGAGAAAGTCATAGAAAATGATAAAATTAAACTGCTCTGAGACTTCAGAATTCAAACAGACAAGCACCTGCAACATAACACCCCGGACTTAACAATTGTCGATAAAAAAGACAAAAAAGTCTGGATAATGGACGTGGCAGTGCCTGGAGACAGCAGAATAGATGAGAAAGAACTGGAGAAGATAACAAAATACAAAGACCTACAAATAGAAATAGAAAGACTGTGGCAAAAGCAAGCAAGGGTAGTACCAATAGTAATTGGCGCCTTGGGCGCAATCCCAAAACAACTGGAGCACCACTTGAACACCATATGCATTGACAAATTCGCCATTAGTCAATTGCAAAAGGCGGCCTTACTAGGAACTGCTTCCATCCTGCGACAATATCTGTAATACCATCAAACATCCACATCTGCCCATCCCAGGTCCTTGGGAAGGACTCGATAGGTAGACAAAAAAGCCAAATCCAGTCTGAACATCTGTGCGA
>NW_015386805.1:323622-340296 GCF_001527695.2 Protobothrops mucrosquamatus
GAAGAAGAAGAAGAAGAAGAAGAAGAAGAAGAAGAAGAAGAAGAAGAAGAAGAAGAAGAAGAAGAAGAAGAAGAAGAAGAAGAAGAAGAAGAAGAAGAAGAAGAAGAAGAAGAAGAAGAAGAAGAAGAAGAAGAAGAAGAAGAAGAAGAAGAAGAAGAAGAAGAAGAAGAAGAAGAAGAAGAAGAAGAAGAAGACATGTAAAAGTATAACATTCTAAAAGATCTAGGTAAAATGTTTTAAAATTTCCTTTCTATACAGTAACAAGAATAGGGGTCAACCCCAATTCAAATAGCAAGTTCTTCCACATACCAAGCAGATTATGAATATAAAGATATAACATAAATTCAATAATAAATAATATAATGTTTCTGCCATGGAAAAAACAGTTAGCTGCAGATTTTAAAATCATCCATAGTGAAAGTGTAAAATGTGCTTCATCAGTGACATAAAAGTGGGAGATAGACTGGGCAGAAACTAGTGGTCCCATGAGTAACTTGCTGCATTTTATGTAAGATTTTACATATTATCCTGAACACCTTAAATTTAGCTGAAAAGCAACCACTAACCAGTTTACACAGAACACTGCTTTGTAATGTTCATGACATCAGCTATTCTGAATGAAGAAAATAGGATGGAAACTTACGTCAAATCATCATTCTTGATAAAACTGTACTTTGGGAAATAATAATAACAACAACAACAACAACAACAAGCACTACAAACTAATGCCATGAAAGCGAAGATACAAAAATCCACTGACAATCCAAATTGCTGACTTTGCAATGACAAAGTTGAAACTGTTTCACACCTAATTTGTGAGTACAGCAAAATCACGCAAACTGATTACAAATCTAGACATGACTGAGTTGCTAAATTAATCCACTGGGCATTGTGTAAAAAATACGACTTGCCTGTGTCCGAAAAGTCGTGGGAACATAGGGTGGAAAAAGTTGTTGAGAATGAGAGGGTGAAGATCTTGTGGGACTTTCGAATACAGACAGATCACCATTTGAAACACAAGATGCCAGATATTGCAGTTGTAGAGAACCGAAGCGTACAGCTGATTGATATCGCTGTACCAGGAGATGCCAGAGTCGAAGAAAAAGAACTGGAAAAAATTATGAAATATCACAACCTGGCCATCGAAACTGCGCAATTATGGATGAAACGTGTAACAGTGGTACCCATTGTCATCGGGGCACTGGGAACTATGTCCAAAAACTTTGCAAAATACATCAAGAAACTGCAGCTTCCTGCAATAACTCCAGCAATGTTACAAAAAACTGCACTACTCGGAACATCTTATATTTTAAAGAGATACCTGGTTGACACCTAGGATGCTGGTAGCAATCCGTGTCAACCATCAGCGCCAGCCAATTTGAATGTTCAGTTGACTGAGGTTCATGTTTAATGAATAAAAGATAATATTAATAATATTAATAATATTAATAATAATAAAGTTGGAAGGGACCTTGGAGGTCATCTAGTCCAACCCCCTGCTCAGGCAGGAAACCCTATACCATTTCAGACAAATGGCTGTCCAGTCTCTTCTTAAAAACTTCCAGTGTTGGAGCATTCACCGCTTCTGGAGGCGGGTTGTTCCACTGGTTCTAACTGTCAGGAAGTTTCTCCTTAGTTCTAGGTTGCTTCTCTCCTTGATCAGTTTCCATCCGTTGCTTCTTGTCCTGCCTTCAGGCCCTTTGGAAAATAGCTGTTTATTTAAGTGTTTATTTAAATGAGATGGTGCAGATGACAACAAATAAGTTCCAGAAGGGAAGCCATCAGAATTGGGACACACTAAAAGTGGTAAGGTTTCTCACTTTGCCAGACACTTTTAGAATCTATTTTTGGCTTAAAAGAAGAAATAGCTGCTAATGGCACAAATAAGAATTTTATTCCTGGGCAAACAATAACTTAGGGTGTGGAACAACCAGAGACTTTTAAGGGGTGGGTTGTCTTCCATCATGGCCACTTCCAAGCCAGAGGACCTCTCCAAAGGGGCTACAGCCTAGTTCAGAGGTCTTCAAACTTGGCCTTTTTATGACTTGTGGACTTCAACTCCCAGAATTCCTCAGCCAGCATGCCTGGCTGAGGAATTTTAGGAGTTGAAGTCCACAAGTCATAAAAGGGCCAAGTTTGAAGACCCCTGACCTAGTTGATGCTACATCCTAAGCCTTATTATCCTTTGTTGTTTCTGATCTAGCAATTGAAATTTGGAAACCATTATTTCTGATGTTGTGTGAAGCTAGCCAATTATGGTTTATTCAATAAACCACCTCTAAACCATGGATTAACGTGTGTGTTCCAGTCAGCATCTGGGAGAGATAAAAGATTCCCTTAGACTAATCTATGTTGCATACTTGATGGGAAATACTTTATCCTATTTCTACAGCTTCCCACATCAACTCAGAATTAAGGGGAAAGCTAACACCAAACAAGTATTTAATTGTTTTAAATCAATGTAAATTATAGCTCCTTTTTCATCTGCCCTCCTCCATTTTTTTGTTCATCAACCAGTTCCTCCTGGCACCCCTTGATTCAGATATTTGTTTGTGCAGTCCTAATTTGTGTTGAGGTAGCAAAACTGTTGTCTGCATGCCTCAGTGCTGGCTTTGCTACAAGTTTATGTATTATTAAAATGAGGAGTAAACTAAATTAGAGCTGAATACATGGTAAAACCTTGAAAGAATCCCTTCAGCACTCAGCAATTCAACACAGTTAAAAAACCCCCAAAGATTAGATGAAATGCAGGCTTGAAAAAGCAGCTTGATGTTTTAACCCTGAAAGTAATTTAAGTGGAAGATGTTCAAAAAGCAATGAATTCTGCAGTTATGACATACTGTATAGTCCTTTACCTGGCATATTCCATAAAACAAAGTAGTGCACTAAATTCCTTTTTATTTGGTAGCTACCAAAGCCATTTGCCCTATTGTTTGAACATGTCACATGTTTGCATGGCATGCTAAACTAAAACATGCAGTTTTATCAATATAGAGAGCCATCATCTTAGTTCCTGTCCATGCAACTCTTTACCAAGCTTTGGATCTTTCCCCAAATGCACGTAACCAGTATGCCATGGCAATGTCTGTACTTTGCCATGTTCACATGACATTGTCTCCATCTTATTCTTAGCTCATGACTGAGACAGATGTGTACACCTCACTATTCCAGTTTTAAAGTTGTGTTTTTTCACTTAAACTGCCAGCAAGCCATGTCAGTCTAAAGGCAAATATAATCTGATGCACCTTGCTGACTATACTTTCATGGTGCAATCAAGTGATATAGAGCAGGGGTCCTCAACCCCTGGTCTATGAACCGGTACCAGACCACAGCATGCCAGCAACCAGTCTGCACAAACAAGCAAAGCCCCATCTGTAAAATGGAGCAGTGCATTTTAGTTTAGGAGACCATGCGAACAGCACTATCTAATAGGTTTATGCTACTTTCTAATTTCACCTCATAAAATCTTTTTCTGCAAAAATATTAACCCAATCCTATTCATTAGTTTATAGCACACAGCCTAACTTGACTATTAAAAACAATAAAATATAACATTACATATGGGGTATTAAGGTCACTATGTAAACCATTCTAAGTAACAAACTATTAGAAGAATCTATTTTTAATTTTTGTTAGTTCTTTCCTCTGCTGTGAAAGAAAATGATGGTTTGCTTTGACTGATCTACTCCAGCAGGCCCTTTCTTCTAAATCTCAAGTCCCACAATCCCCGTGGGTGAGATTTCCATGCCAGACTGGAAATTAAAAAGGACAGGAAGATATCTGCAATGATGCTTGAGCTGCAGCAGCCTGAGGAACAATTTTAATATTATAAAAGAGACTCTTTTGTATTAAAAGGCATTTTGCATTTCCCCCTCCTCCCAGGACTAGAACTTAATTCTTGTATCTCTTCAGGAACACCTTAATTTAACCTCTCTTTTCTTCCCCATCGCTCAATTCTTTCTGCTCTGTCACCCAGTGTCAGGCAGTATATTTGAGGCACAATACCAATTTACACCAATTTCTCAGCAGCCTGGACAATAAAACCCTGGGCATTTCCTCTTTGAAAAGTCCAACTCTGGCATGCTGTAAGAAGTACAGAATAAGAATATTTGTGTTCACTTCAGTCATTCAGTTTCCTTTGAGAAATCTTTGCTGCAAAGGCATGTTATCTCTTTTGTATTGTGGACTGCATTTCATAGAATGAAAGGATTCAGAGGTATCTTGGAGTTCATCTACTTTGGTGTTTTTCAAATTTGGCAACTTTAAGATGGGTGGGCTTCAGCTTCCAGAATTTGGCTGGAAAATTCTGAGAGTTGAAATTCCCCTATCTTAAAATTGTCACGTTTGAGAAGCACTAATCTAATCTAACCTCTTATTCAGGAGTAATCCCAAGAGAAAGTTATAAGAGGTTGCAGGATCATAGAGGATGTGGCTCAAGAAATTGTATGTCAGATCATCCATTCAACTTCTTTCTGGCATCTCCTTTCTTTCCTCTCCACTTTTTTCTAAACCTCAAATTGCAAACTAGGATAACCTGGGGCAAATTATTTTTCCAGAGATCAGAATTAATTGTGTATAAATCACTTTTAAAATTAAGCCAGAATCTATAGTGTCTTTTCCCAGACTTTTTTACCTTTTTCCTCTTACAAATCACCCAATTGTTTGACACATGGGAAGGCTAGTCAGATAGACTAAATCAACTCTAATTCCCTATTCAGTGTTTTTATTACAGAATCAAGTAGAAATAAGTCAGTTGAAGTTTGAGATTCATCCATACCATCTCTTGAGGAAACAACAAATAAACTGCAATTAAATCAACAAAATCTGTCTAAGTCACTTCCTCTCTACACCCAGGGTTATTTATTTAATACAAATAAACCAATTAATGCTACAGATTTCTCATTTGCATTGTTACTCAAAGCTTGCAATGAAAGCCTAAGGGATACTATAGTCAGTCACCAGACACTGCACAATTGTAGTTAGTATTACCTACAATTAGACTCCAGGATGTATCCAGTGGAAAGGCAGGTCGACCAAATAGATTTGGTTGGGAGGATAATTTAGCATAATCTATACACCAGGTGTGTCCAACTTTTTGGCTTGCCTGTGCTACATTGAATGAAGAAGAATTGTCTTCAGCCACATACAAAAATATAATATAGTAATTGTTGCTTTTTAAAAAAATCACATAATGGTGTTAAAAGATTGCAATCTTGTGAGACTACATTACCAGCTGTCGAGAGCTGCATATGGCTTGTGGGCCGCAGACTGGACATTTACATTTTTGCAAAATACTATCCCTTGCCTATAGGAGACTCGAATAAAGTGTCAGGGCCTTTTTTTTCTTTAGGGTGGTTTCTGAATGGAATCTCAAGCAAGCATATACATAGGTAACTCTTGCTGAGTTCAGAAATATTTACTCTTTGTATGTTCTTGAAAAGTAAGTGGAATGTGACAACAATTAGTCTGCAAATTCCAGCATGAGACCAAACTGCAAATCGGATGTTCTAGTTTTGGATGCTCTTATTTCTTCTTTCCTCTTTCTCATTTCTTGTAGCATCTTTCCTGATACAAAAGTCCAGACAATATGAAAACTTGCAGTGTTTTGTGCAACTTTTGTTAATTGCAATACAGGCATTAATCAGCTTTGAGTTTTGGTTGTAAACAAATTGATATAAGGTACCTTCTTTGCAGACCATATCGAGTTAGTTGTTTCATTTGGTCAAAAGTTTTACAACAATTTTGGAAATATTAATTTTGTTTGTCTATGGAGATTCTCGGTCATCCAGGTGATAGTTATCCCAAAGATGCTTTTTCATGAGGCAACTGGATTTTCTTGTCTTTCTTTGAAGACCTTTCCCTTCTCATCCAAGAAGCTTTTTCAGCTCTGACTGGATGGTGGGGAATGGAAAGATGGCCTCTTTCTTTCAAACCAACTGTCCACATTTACAGCTGATTTGAAAGAGGGCTGAAAGAGGCCATCTATGTCAAAATTGAACAGCCCTCTCCCAACAGAGGGGGAGGGATCTGACATCATCTATCTCCAGCCTACAACACGGTCCTTTCAATAGTTCAAAGAAGGCTCCACAGCCATTTGCACTACTCAGGTGATCCTGATGACACAGATAAGCCTCCAGGTAGCTTTAACTACTCCCTAAAAGAATGCAAATGAACAGCTGTCTGCAGGAGTATAAATCTTTCCATTCCCCACCATTCAGTCAGAGCTGAAAAAGCTTCTTGGATGAGAAGCCAAAGGTCTTCAAAGAAAAACAAGGAAGTCCAGTTGCCTCATGAGAAAGCATCTTTGGAATTAATTTTGTTTTATTTTGTTTCTTAATACATCTAATATACATATTTTTGTATGCATTACTTTAGTGGGCAAAGGTGTATGAATACCAAGAATAATGACATTGTTCAATTTGAACATTAGTTCATGAAATCATCTTTCACCTTCCCTAATATGAACACTGGCAACATCTCCTACAAAGTGCAAGGATAAAAAATGGTTTGGCCTGGAATTTTTCCATAGCACAAAAACTAAAGGTTATTAGAGTCATATTTATACAGTACATGTCATTTTAAATGTAAAATAAAAACCACAAAGAACCTCTGATGACATATTTGCCCCCTGCAAAAAACCTTTAATCTTTCTCTGTGCCTTGCAAACAGCAATGTCAACTCAACAGCAAGCCACAAATGAAATTGCATTGTTCCTGTATCAAAACCTTGCACCATTAATGAAAAATGTTGTGTAAATGAAAGGCAGCCATCAGGCTTGCCGCTGTTGCTCTGACAGGTGATAAAGCTTACACCACACAAAAGCAGTGTGGATCCAATCCTTGAAAAGGCAACACGGTAATTTCTGGCAGATATTTTGCAACTATTAATGACATGCATGTCCCTGAAATAGATAATTTTTCTATCTTTCCCATTTTAAGTGAAGCTATCTTTCCCACTATTTCAAGTCATCAGTATCAATACTGAGTATCCTGTTTCTAATCACTGTGTAAAAAGATGACAGTGTAAGAGAAGTAACAAGGTGACCAACTGGAAAGTAGCTACAATGTTATTTTAAAGCAAAAAGAACAAAGAAGCAATACACATTCAAATGGGAATCACAGATCCAAGCCTGAGCTGAGCACTACTGCTCTGAAACTTGTACAAAAATAATGGAGAGAAAGGAAGGGATAAAAATAATGGCGGGATAACTAAAAATACATCAATGACATGGTCAAAGTGACTAAACCACAGCGTAAGGAGTTTTGTCCCAGCCAATTTTCTTTAAGGAGGATCTTTTAAAACAGAGGTCCCCAACCTATGGGCCACGGCCCACTACCGGGCCATGGCCTCTTGGCGAGCGGACCACAGAAATGGCTGGCTGGTGCCCACATGTATGCATGTGCACTTCCCCCCACTCACGCTAGCGCCTTCAGCTCTGTGCATGTGCACGGGTGAGAATGGGGCTTCTAGCACCAGATGGTTGTGCACGGCTCATTTGCGCATGTGTGAATGGGGCTACGCCGATGCATGCAGCCCCGTTTACGTGCATACATATGTGCGCACCAATTTGGAAGCTGCTCTCCTTCCCTCCGGGCCGCGACCCCAGAAGGGTTGGAGACCTCTGTTTTAAAACAAGAACATGAGTGCTTGAAGACCGGAGAATAGTTGAACAAGTGAGACAGTCTTGCCTTTTGGTTTTCACATTGTGTTCTTGTAAAGAATCCATTACAAATCCAAAAGAGTCAACAGCCAATCATCTTTTACCTTCTAAAAACAGAATGGTAGAAACATATCAATGGAAACAAATCAAACTGTATAGATAGAGACTATGAATGTATTGCTCCCATACTTGTGATACATAAGCATAGTCCAATCTCTTTTCCCACAACATCTATATACTATTAAAACACTTGGGTCTGTTTGTCGGCTTGTAACATTCAATTGGGCAAAACAGTGCATCATAGGACAACAATTTTCTTCAGTCCTAGTTCAATATTCTAATCATAACAGCCTACGGGATTCTCTGACAAAAATGAATGGAAGTAAGATGATAATTTCAAACTAGCAGCATGGTTCTTTCCAAATCTGTGGGGTTTTAAAAAAAAATAAATAACTTCTTCGCAGCCTCATTATTTGTATTTTACTTCACTTGCAGCACATTTGCTTCTTATTATGTACTCCTGGGATTAGAAGTGGCCTATATGAAAGGGCATAATTTACCAGAAAATTTTTGTACCTATATTCTTTAATCAAGTTCCCATCAAATATAAAGACATTTTCTCAGTGGGCCGTACCTCAAGTGAACAAATAAACTCTTTTCTCTAAGCCAGGGGTGTCAAACTGCCGGTCCACGGGCCAGTTGCATCATATGGAGGCCGTGCCCACTCCAGCTCCAGCAATGCAAAAAAAGTCACGATACGTCATGACACGTCATGTGACGCAGCAAGTTTGACACCCGTGCTCTAAGCCCATAAGGGTAAGTTCATGGATTGTGAACTGCTTTGAATTTATGTCAAAAAGGTAAGTAGGAACTGAAGCTGCCTTAAACATGAAAAATGACATAATCTTTGCCTGTGGGCTTGCATATTAGTCAAGCTAGAATCCAAAATATATTTCAAAGAATGATAATGAAAGGGAGGTTCAGAAGAGATGCGGATGGGAGAGGAACCATTAAATAGTTCAGGAACTAATTTGTCAAAGAACTGTTCTTGAAGACAGTGCTAAAAGATTGAGGAGCTAATTGAAGATGGCTTGACAGACAGAGGAGATCCCTTTCAGGCACCAACAGCAGCACCACAGAAGCAACTCAGAGCCAGCATAGGACAAAGAAACTTATGGCCTTTTGTACATTTCACTACTGTAATTTTGCAAAAAGTAAAAAGTAGAAAATACATATTAGGTAGGGAAAATATTAAAAAAATAATCATCCCTCCAAAGAAAAGCACAGGCTACATTTATACAGCACAATAAGCCAAACTGTGATTTGCTTGTTTACAGCTTTGTGTGTTGTATGAACCCAACCATTATGCTACATGCAGTGAGATGGGCAGAGAACAAATTTAATAAAGGAAAAAGGAAAAAAAGCTATTATTTAGAGCTCTTCTCAATTTTGTGCTTTATTTAATTATCACTGCTGTAGCTGAACACATCCAATATCCAGTCTGGTAAATAGCAGGATGTTCCATCCTTATTCAGTAAACCTATTCTTACTGTATACAATGGCAAGCTCGAACACAGATATTATCCTAGTCAGCTATGAAACTATTCAGATAAGCTTGAAGTTTCATGCAAGTAGAAAGGGTACTTCTCATTCTTGGGCTCAAGTTGCTGCTGATAATTACTTGTTCAATCATGACTTGTTGCTGGTAACTACTTATTCAATCATGACTTGATGTGTATTACTGTGTCTGGGGTGGGGTGAATTAAAAGTAGTCTAAAATCCAGGTCCCCTCATTCCTAGTCCACCCTCTTAACCACTATGCCACATAGGTTTTTGAGATGAAGGAGAATGACTGGCCCAAAATCACCCTGGAAGTGTGTGTGAGGCGGTCACAGTCCAACAGTTTTACCACTACACCACATTGGTTCTGCATGATCATTCATTAGACCACAGGAAGCTACAACTCTGATATAAGGATAGCCTTAAATCATCAATAGCCAAGAGGGAGGCGAAGATGTTGCGATTCCAACAAGAACCGCCTGAGCAGGAGCAATTCTTCCCTAGAAGCTCTGCTTCCTGGGAATAAGGGGAAAAGAGAATAGAAAGGAAGCAGACGGCTCACATGAGCCCAGAAATAATCAGACTGGCAAGGCCACTTGAAGTGCAAAATCAGGCAGCAAAAGTACTCAGGCAGGGAGCCAGCAGTAATTACCACAATATTGTAACCAGAACACATATGCACGGCCAAGTTACTTAACCATGGTAATTGCTATTTATCCCTGTTTATGGCTTTGGATGGCTGTGGGAAAGGATATTGATTTATTTTAGGAGTAACTCTTAATGTGACTGACAGTAGATATAAAGGACTGCATGAGCTGTCTCTTACACAACATGTTAAGAAACACAAACAAGGCTGTTACTTCTTGGGGGAAAACTAAAGAAGCGCATATACAAAACTCCAAGAAAAATGCTAAGTTCTTCCACTCCATCCCCCAGCAAACAAAATAGACGTGTCTCTCTTATATGCCTCCATAATCATCAGCATCAGTAAGTTTCTAAATAACATTGTAGCTTGGCTGAAACTAATACTAGGGCTGGGAGATCTTCCCACACATTTCACTGGAATTTACTTCTGAGTAGATTGCATGGGATTGCACTGCACAGCAATGTCACACTGCAGTTTAATTAAGGACTTTATAGTTGTGAATTATTTCAATGTAATTTATTGACCTGATATCTTTATTGTTATGGCTTGGGACAGACATAATTTACAGTAGATCTTTAAAATCTTTTATGTACATCAGCTACAAACTCAGGATCCAAAAAGATCTTGACAAACTTGAAAAATGGGCCCTATCCAACAAAATGAGTTTCAATGTGGAGAAAAGCAAAATTTTACATTTAGGCAGGAAAAATCAAAGGTACAAGTACAGACTGGGCGAGACCTGGCTTAAAAACAGTAACTGTGAGACGGACCTTGGAGTCCTAGTGGACGATCACTTGACCATGAGCCAGCAGTGTGCAGCAGCAGCCAAAAAAGCTAATACAATCCTGGGTTGTATAAAGAGAGGCATAGAATCAAGATCATGCGAAGTATTAGTACCGCTTTATAAAACCCTAGTAAGACCACACCTGGAATACTGCAGCCAATTTTGGTCACCATATCACAAAAGGTTGTTAAGAGTTTGGAAAAAATACAGAGAAGAGCAACTAAGATGATCAAAGGCCTGGAGACTAAAACATACGAAGAACGGCTGCAGGCCTTGGGCCTGACTAGTCTAAAGAAAAGAAGAAATAGGGGAGAAATGATAGCAGTATTCCAGTACTTGGGGGGCTGCTACAAAGAACAGGGGGTCACGTTATTCACCAAAGTACCAGAGGGCAGGACAAGAAACAATGGTTGGAAACTGACCAAAGAGAGAAGCAACCTGGAATTAAGGAGAAACTTCCTGACAGTGAGGACAATTAACCAGTGGAACAGCTTGCCTCCAGAAATTGTGGGCACTCCATCACTGGAGAATTTTAAAAAGAGGCTAGACAGTCACTTGTCTGAGATGGTATAGGTCAGTGATGGTAAACCTTTTAGAGACCGAGTGCCTAAAAACTGGCCCCACTGCCGCTCCACCCCCTGCCCCACCCCTGCTCCGCCCCCACCCTCTCCCCCACCCTGGCTGCTCACAGGGCCATTCACCGCCTCCAGGGCCCTCCACAGATCGCCCAGGCAGACCAGTAGCACCATGGCGGCTATGCCCTCTGCCCGCGCCCTGCAGCATCAACTGTGCATGATGGGGTGTGAGGGAAGAGTCTTGTCCATGCTGCCTGGCTGCCATGTCCTTGGCTGTGCTGCTCTGCATGGGCCATGCTCAAGGGTGACTCTCCTCTAGGGGGGCTGCTGGTGAGGAGGGGGTTGTGGGGGGAGGCAAGGCTGGGGCAACAGCACATGTGCCCACAGAGAGGGCTCTGAGTGCTGCCTCTGGCACCCGTGCCATAGGTTCACCACCACTGGTATAGGTTCTCCTGCTAGAGCGGGGGGCTGGACTAGAAGACCTCCAAGGTCCATTCGAGCTCTATTCTATTCATTTTTTCAAAGCTGCTTACAAATATTAATAAAGAGCTTACCTGGAAAGAAAACAAATGATTCCTTTTTACAAAGAAGGAACACATAAGGATTGATAACATTGATATGTTTCGACTCTCAAAGAACTAAAACAGTCAGGCTTGAGTTGAGATTAGGATATAGATTGTATCATAGATGTTCCTTTATAATGTTTACATACTGTAGTTGAAATGCAGCTGCCTAAGATACAGATATATATCCACTACCTCTGTAACATGAATACCCTAAACAAAGAATGTGGAAAGCAGCCTTTAGAACAGATTTTGTTATCTAGTTTCCACCCTATATTTTACACTTGGACTTTCTTATTCCTTATTTGATGGCACAGAGAGATGAAATCCAATATAACTGGAAAGCACCATGTTAGGTAAAACTTCTTTCAGGATATATTACCGACTGCATTGGCTATTGTTAGCGTGGGTTGTATAAACTTGTGCTGTATAAATTTAACAACTTGACCTGACCTGCTCGCAAGCTACTTATGACTTTTTAGTTTTAGATTAGTAGTTTGTCAACTTGAATAATAATCGTCACATATAGTTGCTTCCCAAAAAGATACTAACATATCAACCATCCTATGATGTCTCTTAGTGTCAATTCATACATTCAAGCCCTTCATATTTTATCCATATCATCTTGTCTTTAAGTAAATAACACAAATGCATATCATTTGAAAAGAATAGAAATATATTGCTAGAGTATCCCTATAAGAGCCCTGGTGGCATAGTGGTTTTAGAATGCAGTACTTCAGGCTACTTCTGCTGACTCCTGGCTGCCAGCAGTTTGACAGTTCAAGTCTCATCGGCTCAAGGTTGATTCAGCCTTCCATTCTTCAAAAGTCTGTAAAATGAGGACCCAGATTGTTGGGAGCAATATGCTGACTCTGTAAACCACTTAGAGAGGGCTGCAAAGCACTGTGAAGCGTTATATAAATTTAAGTGCTATTGCTATTGCTATAAATGCAACAACCACTGCAAACATTGGTAGTGGCATTGTATTCCATGTGTTATTTAATTCTTACAATGTTTGGTACTTCCATAAAAATTGGTCCATCTATTATTGTTTGTGTAATCTATATTTGTATATATCCACTATGCTCTTTTTTTCTGGCATGTTGTAACTGTGAGGATCTTCAAGCTACCACAAGGTTCTTAACTGTTTACATTAACATGTCTGCTTCTTGTGAAATTGTTGCAAAGATGTCTTTTTCAAAGGCCCCTCTGACTTTATTTCAATTTTGGCTCATCACAATAAACTTATCAATTAATAAAACAACACTTGTCTGTGCATGCATCTCTACTGTGCCATTTAAAGCAAAAATAATTAAAATGCTTTTTTTAGGCCAGTAAACATTATGTGTAAATTTAACACTCACAAAGCATTATACCTATGGAAAAAACTGTGCCTTGTTAGCTTGCTACTTAAGTTGTTGTTGAACTTGAACTGATTAGAAACTAAAGACTGGCCAAGGATTCCTGGAGGATTCTGAGTATTGTAAATCAGCAACATATGAAGGTCATGGAAAAGCAGCACTCCTATGGGCACAATTTTGTCATCTCTTTAGTCTCATGAAGCTTGATTCCTTCTTAAAGTCTATCAGTCATCAGATGTCTGCAAAGCAACACTGATCCTGAAAGTACAGGCAAAGTCTCCTCTTGTTAAACTGCATTAAAATGACCTATTCTAGGATGGATCCTAGCATTTGAATAATGTTCCCTGCTATTCACCCTAAAGTGAGGGGAGCCAAATCTATCCACAGATTATTAAAGCTCGGCCCTAGGCAAATAAATACTTAAAGGTTCATCCACATGGCCAAAATGCCGCACCACAACTATGGGACTATAACCATTTCTTGAGGGCAGGAGCACACAGTGTTATCCTCAGCCAACCATACCTGTCTTTTCATGCTACCCATCAAAAATAATGTTTTTGGGGGCTTCTGTGTCTCAGGACACATGTTGTACTTCATTTCACTGTAGGTATTGGAGTATCATCCTCTCCAATTGGCTAGTGTACACTTTGGAAGGAAAACAACCTCTTCTCTGGTCATTGGTCACTTCATGGCTATTTTGTTGTATGTCACTGGAGTGATAAAGTGTTAGGTTTACTGATGCTGAACGTATTCTGTTTTTCTTGGTTCACTAATAGAAAGATGAAATGGTAGCCTTTTTCTTTTTTCAACTAGAAAAAAAATGGCAAAAATTCTGCCAGCTTCCTCTTTTAGCCCAAATGATCGGAGTAATAGTAAAACTGATTGTTTTTATTTTTAATAGTCCACTGATAGACACATAAGAGAGGAAGATGTCTAGTACAAGTGGTGTTGTTTAACCCTGCATGTTAATATAGCCAAGAAGCACATATAGAAATACTAGTTCTAACTTTATTGTAAGGTTATAGCAGCAGAATGTTGCAGAAATCAACAGATGTAAGGTTTATTCAAAAAGTCTGTCAAAAGAACCACATGTCTTCAAAGGCCTGTCCATGAAAAGAAAGGCAATTGGTGCTTGATTTTCTATTTGGGAGGGGTAAAAAAAGCAGTGGAACCCTTAATTAATAGTTATGGTGAACACCATCCAGACAAGACACCTGACTAAAAGCAGAGGAAGGAATCAAAATCCAGAAAGGGATTTGTTAAGCCTTCATTTCTTGCCAGTTTATGCCTGAAAACCAGGCCGATTCAGGCTGCAGGGAGGAAAAGCCATAAGACATAAGTATAGTTTATAAACCACAGTGGGCAAAAATACATAATAAACTACATCAGAACAAAACTAGATTCAGTAAAATATATCCTTTGTTCCTCAAAAAGCTGGAAAATGATAGACAAAATCATTATTTTAAACTTTTGGGTGTATATTATATGCCTTTTTGAGAAAAATAGCTAGTTAAATGAAAATATATGGATTAATAATTGGGATAATACCCCCAATTAAGTAATTAATGGCACTAGGTTAAAAACTAGGAGATTGTGAATTCTTCTCCTATCTTAAGCATCAAAGCCAATAGGTGATTTGGGGTCAGTCATTCTTTCTCTCAGCCCTAGAAAGAGGCAATAGAAAGTCATTTCTGAAAGTATTTTCCAAGAAAATACTGCAGACTTGCCAGGAGTCGAGGCATCTTTGAAGACACATACAAAAAAGTATCAGAAATACATGTTTTACTCAGTACCATTTTTTAAAAGTTTTTATAGAAGAGACAGGAGAGAAGTTTGGCATAATGTAATTTCTACATTAATTTTTGATGATTTTTAAATAGTTAATTGCAGTAATATTTGACATACAGGTTATATAGCATTTATATGTACTTTGTAGCTTCTTGTTTTCTAAAGTTGTAAGGCAGAAATCAAAGTTCACACATATATTCTAGCTAGATCTTATTTTTTTTAAAAAGGTTTGAAAAATAATAGTTGGAGGTAATTAATGAGGTGACAGGACATTAATAATATATGAACCCACAGTAGCTTTATTTTACTATCCCAAAGAATTTGTAAGGATTTAAACTTAGAAATTAACCTAATCACAGATACTAAAATGTTTACAGTGGCTCACTGAGGAGAATAAACAGAAATTCTCTTTCTGGAAAAATTGATATTTGCTGTGTTTTACTGACAATTTATTAAAAGTTCAGTATATAGGTCTGTTTGTATGGTTCCAGTTAATGAATATCAAGATAGCACATTTACTGAAAAAATGAATACGCTTATATTTTTTCTATATTGTGCAACTTTTTATTTGATTTCTATTGCACAATAGTAATCTGCCTACCAAATAGCAAGTTTTCCTCATTATCATCTCCTAATTCCCCCACTTGCAGTATTCCCTGATTTCTGACTTTTCGGTTATTTGCAGCCATTAGTTTGGTGATAAAATTATGGCCTGAAACGTATGTGTTCCAGTGTCATTTTGGCTATATTTTCTCTGCTGAATATCCATATTGATTTCCTGACTACTGTGGAATTGGTTTAGTGAAAAAAAGAAAACAGGCTGATGATACTACACCTCATGCCAGTAGATGACAAAGGCTTCATTTAGATGTTAAAAGGAATGGTGGTGAAGTAAGAACAGTGAGGCATCCTCAAAGTGGAGCTTCAAGCTTTCCCTTCTCCTGCTACCAACATCTATTAGAACCAGCCCTGGGAAAAGAAGAACTATTGTAATTCATCATCTCCCACTCCCCATTCCTAAGCCAGCCCAGAAGGATACCACAATCAGTGATAATGAAGACTGTTGAGAGGTTACGAAAGGTCAGGATAATTACATGATCAATCCCATCTTAGTATTATAATCAGGCTGAATCCTGACTGAAACATATCTGCTTTTTTAAAGGGCCCATTGAAGTGGTAAGCCATTCATCCTTCCATAAAAAAGGAAGGTTGAAGACTAGATGAAAATTGCCCAAATAGGTTGGATCAGCCAATGGATTCAATTTTGCAAGAAATAAATAACATGATGCTCATTGCAAAAAATGTTGTGAAAGCACGGAAACCTTATATGGACTTTTTGCTGAAAGAAGGAAATGACATGATGATTTATGGATTTAAAGATTGTGAATTAAATGTGGGGCAAAGGGGGGGGAGAAAGAACAATAAAATTTTAATTATTCATTGAAAAGATTGTAAGTTACTAATGCATTTCTTAACTTTAATTTCTTTTTCATTTTTTTGTTTTCTTCTTTTCTTTTTTTATTTGTCTTTTATTATATGGGGGAAAATTATTTTTTTTCTTTTTCATTTATTTATTTTTTAATTTTTTATTTATAAAACAATTAAAAAGAAACATTGGATTTGACGTGACATTCCAGTATATACATTCTTATCAGATTATACCATATTTTACAATCAATTCATTATCTCTACATATACATTAAATTTTATATACATTATCTATTCTAAAGTAACATA
>NW_015386805.1:340702-343705 GCF_001527695.2 Protobothrops mucrosquamatus
AATATGTAGGTCAATACTAAAACCAAAATCCCTACTCCAAGTTAACATGGTCTCCTTAACCTGTTCTTCATACATTGTCTGTTCTAAAAGAAAATGATATATTTTCTTAATCATTTTATCCTCAGGACCTAATAAAATTTTATCTAGGTCTGTCGGTTCCATCTTTATGCCCCACTCTTTTTTATCTTGCCTATATCTTACCTGTAGTTGGAGGTAAAGAATCTGAAGTATCTTGACAGACTTAGCATTGTGCCCTATCCAACAAGATGCAATTCAGTAGCAAGAAAAGTAAGTTCCTGCATTGAAGCAGAAAACCAAATGCACAGGTACAAAATAGGCAGTACCTGGCTCAACAGTAGTACCTGTGAGAGGGATCTAGGTGTCCTGGTGGATCACTGCTTATGTATGAGCCAGCAGTGTGTTGCAGCTACCAAAAAAGCCAATGCAATCCGGGTCTGCATCAATAGAGAGATAGCATCAAGATCACAAGAAGTGATATTACCATTCTATACAGCACTAGTAAGGCCACACTTGGAATACTGAGTCCAGTTCTGGTCATCATGATTTAAAAAAAGACACTAAGATGCTAGAAAGAATTCAGAGAAGAGCAACAAAGATGATATGGGGACAAAGAGAAAAGCTAGGGATGACATGATAGCCATTTTCCAATACTTGAAGGCAGGGCTTTTTTTGTCATAGAATGCCCAGAATGGAGTTCCGGCACCTTTTTTGGATGGAACCTTGTAGGGTAGGCAAGGCGGTTTGTATGACGTGTGTGAGTTCTGGCACTTTTTTTTTTACAAAAAAGGCACTGCTTGAAGGGTTATCGCAAAGGATTGATTTATTTTCCAAGGCACCTGAGGGCAGGGCAAGAAGTTAGAGGTGGAAGCTAATCAGAGGGAGATCCAACCTGGAACTAAGGAAAAATTTCCTGACAGTAAGAACAATTAATCTGCTTGCCTTCTGCTTGGACAGAGGGGGGGTATACTAGAAGACCTTCAAGGTCCCTTCCTGTCATATGATTCTTCCTGTCATATGATACTCCTATACATTCCCAGTTTGACTATACATACCCACATAGATAGGAATATATATAGGAAGCTGCCGTGCTGCAAAGCAAAACAACACAATTTAGCATCACATGTATTTGCAGAAATAACTCTGGGTTTCCATAAAAATCCAAATTCAGCATTCTGGTAGAGGATAGCACATTGTACTGACAGCCTAATATTCTGCAATACCATACAAAATTATCCAAGAGATAGTAACCCATCATTTTGCCCATAAATCCTGTACTGTCTTTCTTTTAGTGATGAGTTGGCTCTCTATTGCCATGAATGGAAATAATGAAAGCCAAAAGAAAACTGGAGGCTCTCTGGATTGAAGGGTTGAAATGGGAAAGCCAATGCAGTCACTCTATCACAACTGTCAGGGAAGCATTTCCATTATCATTTTTGTCATTTATCTTCACCGTTATTAATGAGAATGATTAGCTTTCTCCCTAAGATAAAACTAATTCCCAAAGTCAAATAGGTTCTTATGCCCAGGAATGAACCAAACCCTTAAACTGAGCCACCTCTGAGTAGAACTAACTAAGTCTTACTCTTGGTTGCCTAATAACTTGGCTACATACAGTAGGGGTTTTTTTCCTGTTGCTTTTGTGACTGTCCAGAAAAGCCACAGACCAGAAAACTGCATCTATTTATCCAGGGGCATCAATATTTAGACACTAAGTCAAACTGATCCAGACAAAAGAAGACCTGCATGACTCAAGGAGGCTTAAATGGAGCAGGCAACATAATACAAGAGCAATATGGTTTCATGCAATGTAGTTATAAGCTGGGGTGCAGGTGAAGACAAATCAGGCAGCTCTGGTACTCCTCGTATTTTACACAGCCACCTCATTATATTACTCTTGCCCTCAAAATAGAGTACTTATTTTACCAAAAGCCATTTTTTCTTTGCCATGATTAGGAGGCAAGTGCTCTGCCTATTACCAATTTTGTTCAATTCCATGACTGACAATAAGGATGGTTTATAATTTGGGGAGCAAAATTGGCAAAACTCCAAATTTGTCTGTCTGCCTAGGGCAGGGGTAGGCAACCTTGGCTTTTTTATGACTCGTGGACTTCAACTCCCTGGAAGTTGAAGTCCACGAGTCATAAAAGAGCCAAGGTTGCCTACCCCTGGCCTAGGGATAAAAGGAGATAAGATAACAAACAGCACTCTGGGGGACCAGGGAAGGAAGCTAGTTTGTTTTCCAATAAAAATAAGTTTTCTGATTTCCACATCCATCATGGCAACCATTTTGTAAATGAAGAAATGTTTCTAGTTACACATAAGTCAAAAGCTTTCTCAGATTGGCTGTAGTAGAACTATCCTGTCTAGTAAATAACATTACAAAAATTGATAAAAATAAATAAATGTCAAAAGAACAAAAAGTGAGTACAGTAATAATATAATCCAATAATATAATTTACCAAAAAGTTATAGAAGATAGAATTTTTGAAATGCTGATTGTCAGCAGTTTATTGCAAATGTCAGTGGTAAAGACTTGTAGACTGCAAATGTCAACCCAATCCAGAGATATGAGAATGCTGCAGAAAAAGTTCTTTTATATAAAGATTGAAAAGAGGCCTGACCTGGAACTTTTATATAAAGACTTGACCACAAGCCTTTGCTGTTTATCTTGTTTTTGCTTCCATGTTAAACTTTACTGTAGGGTGCCTTTGGCTTATTATTTAAAACATGTTAAAGATAAGATTTATCATATCAGATTGGAAGGCTATATACAACATAATAGAAGAAGAAAACACACACAAACCGCTATCTGCACGCACTCTCACACCACCACCCAGCACAGATCAACTCCGTAGCCAAGACACTCATCTCCAGAACAAAATGCTTAGCTGACGAACAACACCTAAAAACCGAACTACACACTCTCACTAACGTACTAACATCCAACGGATTCCAAAGAAATAAGATTACCAACCTAATCCG